>NW_024737097.1:22182385-22339885 GCF_018991925.1 Homarus americanus | reverse complement strand
ACATGTTGTGGTCTCTCTCTCACATTATAATATGATATATGCTGCATCTCTTTAGCTGCTCTATAGCTTTAAGTAAATTACTGCATTTTGCGCTTTGAATCATTTACAAGAACATTATGAAAATAATTGGATGTTGATGGCACAGTTTTATTAATACTGGACAAATAACAGACTGATCACCCAAAGTGTTACTAAACTAGCAGGTGGTGTAAATGATAAATTAAGAGAAAAACAATTCCTGTATTTAGAAAATCACAGACAGTCATTCATACTTTTTTAGATATCCATTATACTCCATAATTGTCAGATTTGTATTTACTTACAGAATATCTATACTGTACAGAAATCGTCAAGCATTATTTGCTTCATGCATTGTACAGTACATGCTCATTACTGTACTGCATTATGAAAGGAAAAAATTAAATTACAATAGAAAATTTTAGCTCATGTATTTGATATTAGCTGATGCTTCCATGGCTCAAGGAATCAGCCAGATCAGTGCTTGGGAATGACTGTGTCTGGATGATAAACTTTTTTAATTTCAGAAAATAGCAGTTGTAATTCAGCTTTGTGTATATAATAGAAGCTATCTTCAAAATTTATTCTTTGATGAGAAATTTAATGAGACAAGGTATTCTGAGTTTCTTTTTGTCCAATGGCACATAATCTTTAAATAATTTTTTACAGAGGTTAAAGTTGACTACAGTAGCATAATTAATGAAGAGTGTGGAGTAAAACACAAAACAAATATCAACAATATCTGTGACCTCGTTATCACTACAAGAAACACTAAACAATCCTCAGATATCCCCAGCTATGCTCTGCATCTAAAAACAGGTAAACACTTAATTCTTTGGTTAAATGCAAATTATATAATATTCAAAAGAATATTTAGTGTCAGAAAAGGTAAGAAACTTGGTAAATAAATGGTCCCATGTGAAGTGCTTGTGAAAAGTGTGAGAGGATTGGCCAGTTGTTGCCGTGTCACTGTCTTTGGTTGAATTTTGCAATATAATGACTATATTATTGTTTTTTGCCCTTTCATATTGTTTCTTTAGTTGTTTTTAATGCTAAATCTCAGGTCCAGCCAATGTTGGAACATTTGACTTTATAAAAGAAGGTTGGAGCAGAGAATGGAATAAATTGAAAAGTTATGCTTCAGAAACTACTGTTGGGGAAGTAACATTAAGACCGACAGGAGATGTTAAAACAGCCACGGTAAGACGTTCTTCTCTGTGCATGTTGTGAAACAATAGGATATGATTAATTTTATATTTTTAGGGGAAGGAGTTGTGCAGATGTGGATGACATATTGAAATTATGTATCGGATACCAAAGGGAGGAGATGTATGAAAAGAGAAAACTTTTTTTCATGTGTCTT
Source organism: Homarus americanus (assembly GCF_018991925.1). Lineage (NCBI taxonomy): Eukaryota > Metazoa > Arthropoda > Malacostraca > Decapoda > Nephropidae > Homarus > Homarus americanus. The sequence goes on along the minus strand of NW_024737097.1, from coordinate 22,338,504 downwards.
AGGGTAGAATGAGATTGCCATTGACTTTAGTTATTAGACAAATTAGAAGTTAAAAAGTAAGAGATTAGAATATTTGCTGGGGAAATTATGATAGTGTAGGTTTATTTTGTAGAGACAAGAAGTGCAAATTTAAAATAAAAAGGCAAGAAATTTTTTAGATACGTAAATGAATACAATGGGTGAAAGAACTTATTAAGAGGAAGAGTAAAGCATAGTATACAGTATGTGATGCAGTATCAAAGAAATAAAATTAATTGAAGATAGAGGAAACACATAAGTGATTTAGTGAAATGTAATGGAAAATTTCAAAGTTAAACAAAATACATTATTGTTCTAGAAGTTTTGACATTCATGATTAACTTATGAAATATGTTCAGTATAATAATTTGAAGCTTTAACTACAGCAGCAGCATCAAAATGACAAATTCTAATTCACTTCATTGCCTTGTGGGGTTTGTTTAAGAGTACTGGTTTGCAGAGATGTGTTGAGAATGGCCACTGTCATTTATATGAAACACTTACTATTTGCTGTACAGTACATTACTTACAAAAGAATGGAGCTACTTAACCATGTATAGTCTACACAAGTGGGAAAGTAACTGAGTGAAGATACTGTATTGTAAATTATGCTTCTCCCCCTCCTGTTTTTAACCTTTCTGTATATCTGCCAACTTCATCTAAGTCACACAAAACAATCTTGTTTTGAACTTCTTTATTTTGTATGCCCTATACTGTATGGTACACAGGATTAAAAAATCTTAAATGGGTTTTAATTTGTTTTTTACCTAATCTGACAGTTTTAAACAGCAGTTTTTAATTTTGTTGTTGTTATAGTATTAAGTAACATATGTTTTAATTTCTTATTTGTTTTCCTTCTCCACATAGAACATTCCCAGTGCAAATAACATTCTGGAACTGCCCTCAATATTGTAGCTAGGTACTGTAATCACAGTGATCCATAAATGTGAGACAGTGAGACTCTTAAACCCTTTCACTACTATTCAAGTATACTCATTGTGCCTTTTATACCATATACAGTAGGCTGTGATCCTACTGTAATCCTGTCTTAATGTAGAAGTTGGACATTTCTTTCATTGCTTGCAGGGCACTGATCGAGAGCTGAACATAGACAGTGAAGCCTTTGAAGTTCGGCCAATGAAGATCAGAGCAATACCAAGTGCTGTCACTATATTTGCACCAGCATCTCCCCCAGTTGCTGCCCATGTTGGTTGAAAAGTGATCTCAAGATTTACTCCTAAAACAAAACAAACTTTGATTTAAGGTGAAGAGAGTTTTCAGTTGAATGAAATTGGTACTTTAAATATGTAATGTGGCTATGAGTTGACCATAAACACTTAGATAAGAGTAAGTGTTTCATGGGAGTGAGAGATTTAGTTAAAAATTAATGAGAAGAACCTGTTAATTAATGAATGACATGATGCTTGGTAATTCTGTAAATAGGGGAAGTGCCTTTGGTAATATTCTGTTGAATTGTTTGATCCCATAGCCTGGGAAGATATTGGAAGCATAATGTGTTGTCTAATGGTAGACCCTGCTGCCATATTGCATCACGAAAATTGTGACCAAGTCCCAGGTTGCTGATCTGACTTTCAGCCTCATTTTACACACAATTGCAGGGTCTCAATTGTTTCTCTTACTTGGACAACACAACATATATAATGTATATAATTTCTCACTCTTGATTTATTTTTTAAATTTTGTATATTTTTATGGTTATTATTTTTATTATTTTTATTATTTTATTTGTATTAATTTGCTATTAATTTTATTAATTGTTGTAATAATAAAAATAATAGATATTATTATTATTATTATGATTATTATTATAATAATAATTATTTATTATTATATTTTCGCCCCCCAGGCCCTGATGTGGGTCATTACCTGTGCCCGGGTGGGCTAATGCCCGTAAAAAAAAAAAAAAACTAAGCTAAATCTTGTCACACAGACGTCACCATCATATAACATTGTTGGAAATGGCATAAAGGTTGTTGGCCTCTTTTTCTTCTGAAGTTTCTCAGGTAAAGTACAGTAAATATTTTGAAATTATTCCTTGTCTGATCATCCCACTATCTTTTCACCATGTTCAAAACCTGAAAATTTGAAAATAAATCAGTCAGGATTGATACTAACAGATGTAGCTCATGCAGTTAAAAATAAAGGTAACCAAGAATTGGTTATAGGCTGTATGGTAAATACTTACAGTATTTGGTCTTTTGGAAAATTCTGTCATTAGGCAGGTTAAAGACAACCAAAATCACTTGCTTGCTCTCAGTTTGTTACATTGAGAATGACCTACATAAAATACTGAACCACAGTGGGTTTTTTTTTTTTTTACTTGCCATAATGATGCTAGAAAGAACTTGAGAACTTGATAATGTTTTGAAGCAAATCAGCAAGGTATATTTTATTATCATTTAAGATTATAGTTTAATTTTTTTACCAAAACTGTGGACTGTGAACATTGTTTCAGCAGTAATATTACACCAGACTACAACATTTATACTTCTTTCAGTGTCTTAAGTGAGCGAGCGATTCAGGATTGATATTAAAAAAGCCATTGCTGCAACTAAAACATCCAGATTGTGGTCCAGAGTTACATTAATTTTTACCTTTCAAAAGTATCCCACCCATGGTAAGCATTGTGGCAACTTTACAAAAAATTTTACATTTTTAATTCATCTCTGATTTACTGGTTAAACACTTCCGTATTTTATTGTTACAGTACGGTATTTTAAATTGTGTATGGCGGTAGACTCTATTATAAATGTTGATACTGTACAGGGTGATTCACTCACTCATATCTCTTAATTTGTCCATTATTTATGATATGCTAACATTTTGTGTTTTTCTGTATTTTTTTGTTTTGTTTTTATTCTCAAGTGTTTCTCTCTCGCTATTTAAGTTAGTGTCTCATGAATAATAGTCATAGTGTATCAGTAAACCTCTCAGGCTACCAGTGAGTGAATCACCCTGTATTTCATGTATATAGTACAGTACAGTATATGTATTAAAGGTGTATTTGTATATACAGTGCAGGGAGGTAATATTTTTTTTTTTTTTTTAGATATATTTCCTTTTGTTGTTCCTGTGTATGTTAGTGCTTGTTATAAAATTTAACCAACAATCATCAAAGCATTTCCTTTCCTCATTGGTGGTTTGGCTTATTATGTTGGTGCACCATTCCACAGAAGGTAAGGAATGCTTTCATTATAATTGGAGTGTCACATGGGAAGTGTCAAATTGTAGGTCATTCACATGGGAAGTGTCAAGTTGTAGGCCACTGTCACTTGGGAAGTGTGAAGTTGTAGGTCACTGTCACTTGGGAAGTGTTAAGTTGTAGGTCACTCACTTGGGAAGTGTCAAGTTGCAGGTCACTGGCTTATGGGAAATGTCAAGTTGCAAGTCACTGTCACATGGAAAGTGTCAAGTTGTAAGTCACTGTCACATGGAAAGTGTCAAGCTGTAAGTCTGTCAAATGGGAAGTGTCAAGCTGTAAGTCACTGTCACATGAGAAGTGTCAAGTTGTAGGTCACTGTCAGGGTGTGTTCACACTGCAGGCGATTCACTGGGAGGATAGTGTGTTGCTTAGCAGGTCGAGGCAAGCGATGCTGTGGTCAAACAAGAGCAGGAAACATTGCATGGGACAAGGCAGTCGCTGTCCAGCGCTTCCCATGAAATGTCATTATCAAAGCTCTTTGAAAAATTGCTTTTAGTTGAGAATTGACTGTATCCTTAAAACTTGATGACATGCCTTTCGGCAGATCTTTTGGGGGTTCATGATTTTAATAAGACAAGCTGAACATGGTGAATTTAACAATTTGTATCGTCAAGCTCACTTAAATGATGATAAATGTTTTGAGTATCTACGTATGAGTCAAGGAAGATTTGATTGTTTGCTGAACAAACTAGAAGTGAGACTGATGGAAATTACAGCTAACTTCAGACAACCGATTACTGCTGAGCAGAGACTGGTTATTACATTGAGGTAAGATTAATTTTAAATCACAGCCATTTTTAACTTATATGAAATTTATTAAAGAAACTAAAAAACACACTTATAAAAAGACAGAAAATTGTATTGTGAATTTTACATTGTTATCTCTTAACCTCTATGCCACAGTTGATGTTCCGGAACATCCATTTAGGGCGCCCCAGTTGACGTTCCGGAACATACACAATTGTTTGAATGCCCAGCGCGGGTTATTAGGTTCCAGCAAAGACTATTTGGTGGGTTTTTTTCTTTTTTTAGTTTAACAAATTTATTGACAAAGCTTGGAGTACAGTTTGCCTATTCTGAGTAATTCAGTCAGGTCTTGACACTGAAGGTGGTATCACTTCTCACTGCCACGCAGGACAGAGGTTCATTCACAAAGGAATAGATCTTATTCATTAACAGTATATATAGGTCAGATTCATGTGGGTTGATGTCGCTGTTCACTGCCATGCAGGACAGAGGTTCGTACACAAAGAAATACATTATATTCATTAACAGTGTATATAGATCAAATTCATGTAGGTGATGTCACTGTTCACTGCCATGCAGGACAGAGGTTCATATACATTGGATGTTATATTCTAATTGAAGACTAATCAGTGTGGGCTAGCAAATTTTGGATAAACAGCAAGAATGTCCTCAAGCACCCCTGATTCATTGTACTAATTACAAAGTTCATGATACAAAAAGCCAGGTGGCCTGAAGTCGGTGGTCATGCCACACGCAGGGTAGCGTTGGTGGGCTCAGTGTGGTTAGTATGCATTAGCCTCTCGCCATGGAGAGTGGTCCCTCAACCTGGCAACAGACTGCCATTGTGTCGCTGACACCAACCACTTTTTATGAAAAATAATGCAAAGAAAATAAATTTTAAATGAATTATTGAGAGGAAATAAGTATTATGATCAGTAAATATATGCATTACTGGCCATCCCGGACACAGAAGCAAGCAGAAAGTGGCCGCTAGGTTCGTAGTGACCACGAGCGCTCCGTCAAAACAACACTTCCCCTTATCTCCCTTGTCACTGCAGCCCAGGGAAGTTTCTAGACGGTCAATAGGCAGTAGGCAGCAACCAAACAGGAAGGTACTATCGCCTGGGAAGATATTGGAAGCATAATGTATTGTCTAATGGTGGACCCTGCTGCCATATGGCACCACAAAAATTGTGACCAAGTCCCCGGTTGCTGATCTGACTTTCTGCCTCATTTACACACAATTGCAGGGTCTCAATTGTTTCTCTTACTATTGACAACACAACATACATATAATGTTTCTTTTTTATTTTAATATTTTTTTTTATGGTTCTTTATTATTATTACAGTGTTGTTATTATTTTTATTGTTTTATTTTAAATTTATAGTTTTTATTATAAATTTTATTTACTATGACTTATTATTATTATTATTAATGTTGTTGTTGTTGTTGTTGTTGTTATTTGTTTTAATTTTCTTCCCCTGGGGCCCCGATGTGGGTCGGTGGTCTGTGCCCAGGTAGGCTAATCCCCAAAAAAAAAAAAAAAAAAAATATATATATATATATATATATATATATATATATATATATATATATATATATATATATATATATATATATATATATATATATATATATATATATATATATATATATATATATATATATATATATATATATATATATATATATATATATAGTACTTATGTTAGTAGAAGAGATGGGTTTGCATACGTGGATGGCGGCTGGTTCCGAGGCAGAGGGCAGATTAGTGGCCCTCAGGTGAATCACTGTCGCTATCCATCGCAGATGTCAGGGCCTCACTGACAAATCCCTCAAAGTCAACATCACTATCACTGACTTGGGCTGGCTGTTGTGGGTTGCTTGCGAAGAAGTCTGTGATGTTACGCTGACGGCTAATGTTGATGTTTTTGTGGTAAATCTTGATGTACGGCTCCATAGTTTGCAACAGATGGTTATTGAAGACTTCATAGCGGTTATTGTCATGGTTGTTGGAAAGGACGAGCTTGAGTTTCTTTGCAAACTTGATGGCATCCTTATCATTACCATGTGTTAACTTGTGTTCTTCTCGGGCTGACGCACTACCTGCATCTTCACTGACGTCATCGTCTTCCAACATCTCTTCGGCAGTCACCTCAGGATCCCTGATCACCTCCATAATGTCTTCGTTGGTGGTCTCGGAGAAGCCTGCAGCTGTAATTCTTTGTGCAGCTTCTCTTGCAAGGTCCACTGCCACTGCAACAGACTGAACCTCACCAGTCACAGGTTGACTCTGCCTCCCACCTGGGATACCTTGCAACACATGCTGCCATGCATGACAGCTGCCCCCATGCCTCCACCAAGAAATCAACAGCTTTCTTGACGTTGAATTTCTTCCAAAACTGTTTGACTCGAACTTCTTGCTCCGCCAACTCTTCTTCCTTATCCCCGTCGCTCTCGCTATCGGTGCCACTCGGAAGGTTCCGCAACTTATCCTTGGTGTTGGTACAGTCGTTCAGGAGCTTAAACTTCTTTGCAGAGTATGCAGCTTTTACATTGCAGATTAATTCTTGGTCCATGGGCTGGATTAATGATGCAGTGTTGGGAGGAAGGAAGACCACTTTTACGTTGGGGTGACGATCCAATAGTAGGGACGAGTGTCCTGGTGCGTTGTCAAGGAGCAACAAAATGTTGAATGGAACATTCTGTTGCTCGCAGAATTTCTTCACGTCGGCAAAGGAAACAGTCATCAAACCAGGAGAGGAACAGACCAGTGAACATCCACGCCTTACGTGCAGTTAGCCAGTGGACATTTAGCTTGGTCATGTCCATGTTCTTGTAGGCATGCTGCTTGTGGGCTGTGTGGATCACCGATAACTTGAGCTTACAGGTACCGGAGGCATTGGTGGTAAACAGGACGGTGATGCACTCCTGCAACTTCCTGCCCCGACACTTGCTGGCAGACTTGACAACGAAGGTCTTGGAAGGTAGCTTTTTCCAAAACAGACTGGATTCATCCATGTTGAACACCTGGTCGTCGGTGTACTGTCCTTCCTCCATAACTTCTCGTAAGAATGGAGGAAAATCACTCGCTGCAACACGGTCAGCACTACCACCTTCACCAACAATGTTAATGTTGGTGATCTTGTTCCTCTTCTTAAACCCTTGCAGCCACCCAGAGGAAGCAGTGAAGGGTCTGGGCTCTGCAATTCCCATCTTGCGTGCCACTGCCACGTACAGTTCACGTGCGTACTCTTGAACTGACCGTGTGTCCACCGCCATGTTCCGTCTTGCCTGACGAATCGAGTAGCTCACCAGCAAATTCTCAGTCTTGAGCAGCACCTTGTTCTGACAGTACTTCACCATTGAAGCACCTGCAGACTTTGTGATGCTCATGTGTTCTATTATCTTGGCGGCATCCTTCTTGATCGTCTGGATCATAGATTCGTTCACTCCATGCTGGCGCGCCAGATCAACTTGTCTCGTACCTTTTTCCAACTTCTGCACGATCTTGTACCTAACTTCATAGCTTAAAGCTCATCGTATCTTCTTAGGCTTGGGGCGGCTTGGTCCAGGTAGTTCAAGGTTTTTCTGTGGGGGCGGGGGGGTCCAGCGGAAGCCATTGTTGCGAGATTAGCGGGCACACGAGACAATTGTATTCGCGGTGACTGAGAACAATGCGACTGGCGCGGGGTAGGTCAGCGTCTTCTTCCCTCTTTTGGCAGGGCACGTCATATTACATTTAACCAATCACAGCTAGCGGGGGAGGGAGGTAAAGATGCGTGTCCCAATCACAGTTCGATACGTCATATGACGTCACCGATAATGCAACAGCGACATACAGCGCACCCCTCCCCGCGTCGCTTCACCCCGCTTGTAGTGGACGTTGTTCACGTTGTCCGATCATCACATAAACTTTGTATTTATACTTACGTGTATGTGGAATACTATATACGTACATATACACTTTTACTCTTAAATCATTACTGTAATGTGATACAGGTGATTAATTTTTATCTTTTGTGCAAAATACATGACGTTTATATTAAAATTATTCACTGTTTTACAAGGATTCCAGCAATGCTGGGCAGATGGGGGAGAGGGAGGGAGGGAGCGAGCGAGCGAAGGGGCGTGGGGGGAGGGGAGCGGTTTGACAGTTGGCACAGGCCCAGGTCTAACTCGTGTAAATTTATCAGTTCTTAAGTGACTAAGCTTCTCTCTTATAAAAAGCCAGTGAAATGACCTGGGTGAATATAATTTACGCTGCTGGGATTCTTGTAAGATACTGATTAATTTGAATATAAACATGCTATAATTTGCACTAGACATAACAATTTTAGTACCGTAATCAAATTAGTACATGTACACTTCAGCTTTACACTAAGGCCATTTATTTCTTTTACGTTTCTTTTTGTATGGTGTGTGCTCTATGTTTGCCTTTGATACCCCCAAAATGTTCTACACTACTGAGGGTATACACAAACACTTGTTATCTTGAAAATAGGTTCTTATTCTCGTACTGGAGATATACAGAGGAAACAAATAGACAGTCGGCTTCCACACCATAAGGACTAGCGATCTCAACCCTCTGTATCACTCCGCGCTGGCATGTACAGATGCCAACATTCACAAGCTGAATACATAATATGCAAATATGATAATTCACATACATAACATGGTGCATAATAAATGGAAATATTACATAGGATTAATACATGTTCTATAATACTTTACTATACATAATTAATAGAGTAATATAAGAATACACAGCTTAAGGTACTACTTTGTGCCTATATTATACATGTGCATGTAAATGGATGAAAATAAATGAAGAAATCTATGTAAATCTACCCAAAAATGCAGTTGAAAAACTTTATACTATAAAATGTACTACAGTACTGTACACTAATGTACAACAATTTTTATCTCTTGAGCAAAATATATGACGTTTATATTCAACTTATTGGCTGTCTTGCAAGGATCCCAGCAATGCAAATTATAATCTCCTAACTTTAGTCTGAGATATTATATATGATAAAAACTGTAAGCCTAAAACCTTGGCTGAGCAGATGGGGGAGAGGAGGGAGGGAGGGCGGGCGGCCAGATGCATTTCGGATATTTTTTTTTTATTTTTTTTTTATTTTTTTTTTTTACAGGGATCAGCCCACCTGGGCACAGGTCACTGACCCACATTGGGGCCTGGGGGCTAAAATATTATAATAATTATAATAATAGTAATAATAATAATAATAGTAATAATAATAATAATTCATAGATCTAGGTCGTGTTTCTCACTTTTGATCTTTTTTTCATTCTTGTACAGTATTTCTTTATTATTATTATTTTATTATTACAGTATTATTGTTATTATTATTATTATTTTATTATTATTATTGTTATCATTCTTATTTTATTTTTGTGTATTTTATATAAATTTTATTTACTATGAATAATTATTATATACAGTCAACCCTCACTTTACGCGGTTAATGTAACCCACAGGGTACCGCGGAAAGTGAGAAACGCGTAAAGTGAATAACATAACATATGGGATTAAATGAAATAGAGACCAGCTGACCCCCAAACTCCACTTTTTCCAACACAATACCTATGTTCTAGTAAAAATAACATCTTAATTTTATGATGGTACATGCACACAATTAATACTTAAGAGAAATAGAGAAATACAGTCGCCAAGTTAATGTCCATTCAAATAATGGACACGACTCCCTCCCCCCTCTTCTCACACTACACTCCTGGCTCTTCCCTCTGAGAAAGTTTGGGGGGAAAACCAGGAATAGTAATAAATAATACCTCAAACTAAAGTTAGGATAATATAATTGACATTGCTGGATTCCTTGTAAGACCAGGAATATTTTGAATATAAATGTCATATATTTTTCACAAAAGATAACATATTTACTCAGATTAAACATTTTATCTAAAATTTGTATGTCTAATGCAAAATATATGATGTTTATATTCAAAATGATCACCAAATTGTAAGAATTCCAGCAATGTAAATTATATTCTGGCCGGGTAATTTGTATGAATTTTATGAGCTAAAACAAATATCTTCAGTTAATAAAAAAAAAAATATTCTTCACGACACTATCTGTCAATCAAAGTACCCCACCTTGCCTCCCCCCCTCTTCCAACCGCGCGGTCAGTCCCAACCCTCCCCCCCACCCCCCACCAAGAGAAAGAGTGGGTGAAAAAAATAAATTTTAACATTTTGTATTAAATAATACCTCAGATTAAAGTTAGGATAATATAATTGACATTGCTGGATTCCTTGTAAGACCAGGAATATTTTGAATATAAACGTCATATATTTTGCACAAAAGATAACATACTTACTCAGAGTGAACATTTTATCTAAAAATTTTATGTCTAATGCAAAATATATGATCTTTATATTCAAAATGATCATCAAATTGTAAGAATTCCAGCAATGTAAATTATATTCTGGCCGGGTAATTTGTATGAATTTTATGAGCTGAAATAAAAATCTTCAGTTAATAAAAAAAAAATATATTCTTCACACGGTAACAGATGGTCGGTCGCCGGTCCCTCCCTCCCTCCCCCCCACCCCCCACCAACGTCCCTACTAGATAAATGTGTGGGAATACCAGACTGTTTACCTTTTTAGTAATAAATAATAAATCAGACTAAAGTTAGGATAATATAATTGACATTGCTGGATTCCTTGTAAGACCAGGAATATTTTGAATACAAATGTCATATTTTGCACAAAAAATAACATATTTACTCAGAGTAAACATTATATCTAAAATTTGTATGTCTAATGCAAAATCTATGATGTTTATATTCAAAATGATCATCAAATTGTAAGAATTCCAGCAATGTAAATTATATTCTGGCCGGATAATTTGTATGAATTTTATGAGCTAAATAAAAAAATTATACTTCACCATGTAAAGGGGTACACCCACCGCGGAATGTGAGCATCCTCGGTTCTGGCAGGGCACCGCGTAAACGTGGAAACGCGGAATGTGGGACCGCGTAAAGTGAGGGTTGACTAATTATTATTACATTTTCAACCTGCAGACCCCGGTTAAAAATTATTTTTGGAAAAGTAGGATTTTCTCGATTTACCCCGCATGGGAGGTGCGACCAGCGGCACCCTAGTCCGGGGCGTGGGGGTTAAAAAAAAAGACAAAAAATTACTACAAAGTGTCTGTGATAGATCATTGATAATAATTGGTCATCTCAAAGGCACTTAAAAAGAAATCGAAAATAATACAGGTATTTTGAAATTCACATTTTTATATTAAAAAAATCAGAAAAAATAAATGCTAAGTAATTGTAATAGTTCACTGGTAACTGAACAGGTCAAAAGTGTTAGAATTCTGCTACATAACTGGTTGCTTTAGAGTGTATGACACCAGGGTTCGGAGAAGAGAATCCTTCAGAACGTTGGCTTTACATTTTTGTGTCAGTAATGATCAAGGATACTTGCAATGTTATTTGGGGAGTTCTTTAGAATGAATATTTAACGTATCCTACAACATCAGTATGGCTTGCATCTGCAGAAAGTTTTTACCAAAAATTTAATTTTCCCAATTGCTTTGGGAAGTTAGATGGAAAGCATATTGTGATTAAGTAGCTTTAAGATGTGTTTCCTCCTATTTACTGTACTTTCCTTGGTCTTACCCTGAGTTAGAACCAGTTTTACCCTAAATTCCTACCTTTTATCCTAGACATGTGCAGTGATCCCTCAGTTAACGAGCGCCTCGGTTAACGAGATTTCGGTTAATAAATTACCTTCCATAAGATTCTTAACTTCGGTTAACGAGCAACCCCTCGATTAACGAGCGCCCCTCCACATGTTTTCGCTTGCATTTGGCGGTCCACCAGCTGTAGTATTAGTCCGCCAATACAGTAATTGGTTCTAGAGCTTAAATTCCTTAGTATTTTAGTAAATATCAAGAAGTTTGTACTATTCAATAATTTTAAGTTTTATATTTAATTTTTTAGTCATTTTAACAATTATTGAACATAATTGAAGTATAGGAAGCTAGTTTTTTTGCGCGTCAAACAGCCTGTCAACACACCATACAGGCGTCAGTCTCTGTGTCTTTTCAGTGGAGGTAACATTGCTTGAGACTCTCTTCAACTAAACGCTTTTTTCTGTGTTTCCAAGCAAATTATTGGTCAATTTGAAATTTATTTTACATATTGACAATATATAATGCAGTGCAGTGTTGATTTAAAGAAAATAATCTTGAATTACACCAAGAGAACTAAAATTTTATGGGTGAAATGGCACCATGGGGGTGACTTCTTTTCCACCCCAATGCCTTCTCTTCTCCCTTCTCCTCCACCCCAATGCCTTCTCTTCTCCCTTCTCCTCCACCCCCATTCTAATTCCCATCATCATCATCATCATCATCCAGGAGCCTTCTACAATTACACCTCAAAGTAAGCGTACTTTACTACCTTTTTTGTTGATTTTAGGCAATTTTCAGTGAGCTGGAACCAATTACCCAAAAACCCATTGAAACAATGGTTTCGGTTAACGAGTTTTTCGATTAACGAGCAACCTTCTGGAACGAATTGTGCTCGTTAACCGAGGGACCACTGTACTTGCATGTATTTTGCATTATATACCATGTATTAGAAGAATGAATTTAACAACAAATTTCTTTTAGCAAATATTGTAATCATAAAGTCAACTTCTACACAAAAATCAAGATTTTCGTAATACTGTAATCATAAAGTCAACTTCTACACAAAAATCAAGATTTTCGCAATACTGTAATCATACCAGTTTGCAGTAAACGTTGTAGTACTTGATTGAAACAAATGAATATAAATAACTTTATACACTGGCAACTAAGAAGGTACCTATTCTTAGGAAATAAAAGCAAAAATTTATCTTGATTTTTCCTTCAAAACACGTACTGCTTAGGCAGTCCCTAACTTACGACGGGGTTAGGGACCCAAATCCAGGTTGTAAGTCGAATTGGTCGTAAGTCGAAAATGCAAAAATAATACAAAGAAAATCTAAAATGGGTGTCTCTTTTTCTTCTCAGCACCACAAAACTCTCACTTTTAAGCTTGCCAGCCATTTTAAAGGGAATTACAAATGAAAATTTTGTCAGTACACAGCGCAATCACTAATGTAGGGACTCGAAAATACATAATTTGAAAACAAAATTGGTACGACTGGGCGGTCGTATGTCCGAGTGGTCGTAAGTCGAGTAGGTCGAAAGTCGAGGAGTACAGTACATAAGAATATCTTAAGAATATCTAAATATTACCATTTCACAAAAATTTCTCACACATTCCTTCACAACTAAAAACCTGGAACGTCAATGTGGCATTTAAAAACTCATGCACTGTTAAACAAATGTTAATCAAGAACTCCCCCAACAACACAATTGGTTGCATTTATAAAGTTCCTTGCAAGGAATGTAATATGTTTTACTTAGGCCAGTCAGGTAAAGATCTTGCAACTAGAATTAAACAACACAAATACAGTGTTAGGACAGGCCAGGAATCCAATTCTCTGTTTGTTCATTTGAGGGATAACAAGCATTGCATTGACTGGGATAATGCCTCCTCAATATTACCTTGTAATTCAATTGATAGTAGGAACATCATACCGAAGCATTCAACATGAATTTGAGTAATGGCCTGTACAAACTGGACAATTTTGTAATTAAGAAGATTTGTAACCAGGTGAGAAAGTTGGGTCACCTTACCCTCTGACCTGACCACCAACCGTTGTGAGCTATTTAAAGATTAGTAGGGTCATTACCTAATACCTGACCATTGTGGACCTGGTCTCACCCTCCTCTGTATATATACATCTTGGTTTGTATTTCTCTTTAGTCTGTACTCACCCCTGAAGATGTGAATTACATGAAAGCGCTTGGGAACTTCGTGTTTTCTTCTTTCCTTGTGGTTATCAGCATATACCTAGATCACGCGCACCTACAGTGACTTACTTGCATATATATATATGTGTGTGTGTGTGAGTGTCAGTATTAGTGTACATGACATTCAAGCCAGAATTTGTTCTCTGTAACATCTCTGCTCTTAGTAGTAACTCTGCTCCCCCTCCATTCTCAGAAGCTGCAGCATTTGCTTAGTACACTTTATTTTGCAGGGTTTGGTAAGAAATGCCATCGTTTATATGGCACTTGCCTCTTCTCGGCTGATAGGCGGAACTGGTGCCACCTCCCAGGTGGGGGTAGAGCAGGTGGAGGGTGTCCTGCTGCCCCCTGACTCTGTGTCGGCACACTTTTTTTTTTACTTTTATACTGTTCACCACTGATCAGCTCGTTAGCCGCTTGGGCGATCGGTCACGTCTCTGATTACTTTTCCTTTTCTTTTATCCTTTTCACCAAAAGATTGGCTCGTTAGCCGCTTGGGCGATCGGTCACGTCTCTGTTACGCACCGTTGGCAAGTACTGGGAATGCACCAGCTCCTGAATGTACCTGAACCCGCTCCAGTGTTGGTCAAGTCTTGTCTTGAAAGAGCTCACACTCGGTGCCATCACAACACTTTCTGGTAGATTGTTCCAAGAGTTCACAACTCTCACTCCGAAAAAGTTTGCCCTCACAGTTTTCTGGACTTGCGGCTTCCTCAATCTTGAGCTGTGACCCCCCTTGTGGGGCGAGTGTCCGCCAGCTCTAAGTAAGGACACTCGACTGAGTAGTGCCCCTTGAGATGCTTATGCACCTCTATTAGGTCACCCCTTGCCCGTCTGTTTTATAAGCTAGGCAAGTTCAGGTGCTCCAATCTCTCAGGGTAGCTGAGGTGCCGAAGGGCAGGCACCAGTCTGGTGGCCCTCCTTTGAACATTTTCAACCAACTGACAGTCCCTAGTATACTGCCAGATTCTGGGGTCACTAAGTCTAAGGGGATGACTTAACTCTAATCTTAATTTCTAAGGGTCGCTGCCACCAGACCCCCTCTGGACAGCATGTAGCTCGTTAGGTAGCGTGCAGAGTGGACTAGGCATTGGGTTAGGTTTTCCATTGACCAGATCGATAAGGGTAAAGAAGGGTGAAACCACAACATGTCTTAATTGATTTATTCCTTATAAAACATACTGGTAAAAAACATATACATGAATTGGCCTTCCTCAGAAGAACAACGAAAATGTGGTTACCCAGATGGGCCCCAGACTCTTACATTGATGGCGTGTCATTCACCTACTTATTGCATAACAATCTGTGGCCACCTTACCTCGGTCATTCCTTCTTACACTATCCCTTAACACATCAGACTGCTCCACCTGTATGGAATATAGCACCGTCGGTTATCATACATAGTAGCACCATCTCAACACACATGTTACACTCCATACCTGCAAGTATGGGACTCCTTGTGACTTTTAGGTATACACAACAGGCACCTCGTTCGCACACCGCCCTCGGTGGGTAAAGACGAGGGCTTCACCTAGAGACATACCAGCACTATTTCTACACCTGGTATTATAGGTCGCTCCAAGTGACGGCCGCAGAGTTTCTCACGGTCTCCTTATTTGTGACTATTCATTTGGAGTGGTGCGCTGGAAATCCACAGGTTCACAGTGGATTGGCATAGCGGGGAGTAGTCACCACCTGTTGTGACGCTCAAAGGGATAATGGCGGCCGGGCGGCAAGGCACTCCGACCGCATGGAACCTGAGGTGACGGTAGAACGAGGAAGACTGAGAAATAATGCCTGACGGGCGGTTATCCCACCCCTTAACACATTCCTATTACACTTATATATCCGGCAAAGCTTTAAACTGTAATAACTTCTATTTATCAACCTTAATTATAGGGCGCGATATAGCCCGCTAGGACACTGACCTGAGGTGACGGTAGAATGAGGAAGACTGAGGGCATTGCCCCGCCGCTCCTCATCACGTAGGCCTACAGTTTCCAATCCTTAATTTTCACTTTTGTTTCTTATGGTTCTCACCTGAACACTTTTCGGTATATTGTCAATCATGCCTTATAAACACATATTTTAATCCTAAATTACACACTAAGGTAAGGTCTTAGTTTGCTAGTTCGTGGGAAAATTCATGGGGTTATAATATCACATGGCACCGAAGGCGGGTACATGACGCGCCTTGAAACAAAGGCTGAATGTTCATGGCGGGGGTGCATCAACTTCACTTAAAACTGTAATGAGGGATCCTCCTCTCACACCTTTCACTATTTGAATACAGACATAAGATTCTCTGATCACTGTACCTGTCGTGGGTATATGTCACGTGAGGATACGAGGTGTATTAAGTTCATACCGACGCATACAAGATATTTCCTTTCAAGTATAGTTTCTGGATCACTTCCAACACCTCACATAGTTCTGATACATTTATCCTTTTTCCAGATCATGGTTCTCATGTATTTTCATATGATATCTGTGGAAGTTATGTTCGCTACACGCTCACAGACGTAAATAGTATGACCTTCAAACCCTGATCCACACTTAGTCTTACAGTACACTAGTCCGGCTCAACTGGACTTTAACATTCATCTTATGCATACCCTGAGTTCTCCTTAATGCTATGAATACATACACTTAATATGATATAACTGTACCTGGGTACAATACAACACATGGTCTAGTAACATTGAGTAGGTGAGTTATCCTTTATCAATGTTTCCCGTTTTCTGAGGTTCTACAAGCGCGGTGGATTTGAATGTTATATAGCGTAATATGAATTAAATGGGATTTTTAGGAATGACAATGATGTGCGCAGTACACTATATTATATATATGAATATATATATATATATATAATATATATATATATATATATATATATATATATATATATATATATATTACTTGATAAAATATAATGGAATGGTACAGTGAGTTCTGCTATAACGCGTGTTTTGATAACGCGAATTTGCTCTAACGCGATTTATGAATTCGGAACAATATTTGTATAACGCGAACGCTTGTTTGCTATAACGCGATTTTTGCTTACTATTTCTCCAATTTTGTGGTATTAACTGTGAATATGGTAAAGAAGAATATCTCCAAAAAGCGTTCTGATGATAGAATTCCCGGTGATTATCGTAAAAGAAAGGATATAACACTTGAAGAGAAGCTCGATGTTATCAACCTCAAAATCACCCTTCTCCCCCATCAAGTTACATTCATATTTTTTCAAGGTAAAGTGTTAAATTTACTGTATGATTTCATTATTAGATATGAATGTAACATTTATTTAGACTGTGCTATCCTTTGTGTTAGGCTAACTACTAAATTTTTTCGATTTCGAGTAATCTGCACCTAACCCTATTTTCTCCATAAGCCCTGTTATTTCTATTACGCGATTTTCTATAACACGATATTTTACAAGAACACAATTATCGCGTTATAGCAGAACTACCTGTAGGTCCTTCTCACATTCAGTCTCAAATAGTGCAGTTTCTTCATCCCGTTGCCTCAATTACTCCCCCCCCCCTCTGAATATAACCATATACACCTGTCCTCGTTCCTCCTTGACTCCTCCCTCTTCTGCTTCAAGTCCTGCAGGAGCTTCTTGTGCTGTTCCCTGTGCATTACCATGCAATCTGGGTGAATGAATACACTCCGAAATGCCTCGCTCCTTGCTATTTTTTTTGCCTGCCGAATAACCTCTCATTTCTCCTTCTCACTCACTAGTGTGATCCTGAGGGGGCGAGGCTTATCCCCCTGCTTTTGTCCCAGCCTCCTCACATCCTGAGAGGTTTATGGCATCTTCAGAACTTCTGTACAAATATTCTTAAACTGCATCTTGTCGTGTGTTATCCTACTCTCAGTTCCCTCTGCCTGGCTCTCAGGGACTCCAAAAACTATTACATTGTTCCTGTGCTGGAAACGTTCCCGTTGTTCCTCCTCTCCCCTAACAGTAGGTCCGCTAATTTTCATTACTCCAACACACATCTTCGGAGTCCCTAGCTGTTGTAGAACCTGTTCTGATCCTGCATTACTCTCCGCCTAGTCCCGTGGCCCTGCTCAATCCTCAGCATAACTCCTCTTCGCAACCACCTCCATTCTATCAGCTACTTCCTCAGTCTTAGCAAGGATCTCTTTCCCAACTTGTTCTAGTTTGGCAACCAACACGGCTCCAGCTTCATCTATTTTCATCCTTAGGGAATTTGTTCCCCTATGGCTTGCAATCGCCTCTTTCACCTTGACTATGCAGTCAGGGCAATACCAGCAACAGCCTTCATGCTTTACGGCAGCTTGCATCGTCCTATACGTTGCAATGGTCAGGCCTTTATCATCGATATCCGTCATCCCCCCGCAGTAATCACATATCATATCCCTCATGGTTGTAAAAAATAAGCCTAGTCGAACAACCGAAGACAATTGTTGTGCAAGGATTGTGGCATTGTTGTGATTAATATTAAGTGAGAATACTAAGGAATTATAAAATGGTAGTGTTCTGACTACTTTTAATCAAGTCTGGTCTTGAAAGAGCTCACACTCGTGCTGTCACAACACTTTCTGGTAGATTGTTCCAAGAGTTCACAACTCTCACTCCAAAAAAGTTTGCCTTCTCAGTTTTCTGGACCTGCGGCTTCTTCAATCTTGAGCTGTGACCTCTTGTGGGACGAGCGTGCGCCAGCTCCAAGTAAGGACACTCTACTGAGTAGTGTCCCTTGAGATGCTTATACACTTCAATTAGGTCGCCCCTTGCCCGTCTGTAGTATAAGCTAGGCAAGTTCAGGCTCTCCAATCTCTCAGGGTAGTTGAGGTGCCGGTTAACAGTTTTGTGAAGAATTAGTAACAATATACAGTAGTACCCCGATTTACGCGGTCAATTGATCCCATGGGGTACCGTGGAAAGTGAAAACCGCGTAAAGTGAACAACAGAACATATGGGATTAATTCCAATAGAGACTGGCCCGACCCCCAAACTCCACTTTTTCAGACACAATACCCACGTTGTAGTAAAAATTACATAATAATTTTATGATGGTATGTGCACACAATTAATAATTAAGAGAAATATCAATAATATTAGTTTTTTTAACACTTACATTAGTAGAAAAGATGGCTGGGCACACAGGGATGGGGGGTTGGTTCCGAGGCAGAGGGCAGATTATTGGCCCTCACCTGTATCACTTGTATCAATTGTATCACTATCCACTATCACTATCACTGACTTGGGCCGGCTGTGGTGGGTGGCGGGTGAAGAACTCGGTAATGTTTTGATAACTGGGCGACCTTGTGCGCATCCTGCCTGCGCCGCTTCCCGCGTATATGAGTAGATGCACCGCGTAAAGTGAAAGTCCGGTTCTGGCGAGGTACCGCGTAAATGCGAAATCGCGGAAAGTGAAACCGCGTAAAGCGGGGTATTACTGAAATAAGATTTTTTTTTTTTCGGGGATTAGCCCACCCGGGCACAGGTCACTGACCCACATCGGGGCCTGGGGGCGAAAATGTAATAATAATTATAGTAATAATAATAACAATAATAATAATACTAAGAACCATGAAGAAATACAAAAATGAAAAGATAAAAAATGAGAAACAATATATGTATGTTGTGTTGTCAATAGTAAGAGAAACAATTGAGGCCCTGCAGTTGTGTGTAAATGAGGCAGAAAGTCAGATCAGCAACCTGGGACTTGGTCACAATTTTCGTGATGCCATGTGGCAGCAGGGTCTACCATTAGACAATAATTTTAATGACAGAGGTCATAAGTGACGATGAGGGAATAAAAGTTAATGGTAAATATCAAATAAACGTTGTACAGATGATACTGATCTTATCACGGATAGTGAAGAGGCATTACAAAAATTGATTAACAAATTAGTAGAAAAGGGTAAAGAATATTTGTTAAGAAGTAATGTTGCAAAAACAAAAGTAATGGTTGTTTCCAAATTGGCAATAAATCCTAAAATAAAAATTAATGTAGGCAACAGAGAACTTAAATAATTGGAAATTTTTGTGTATTTGGGAAGTAACATTAGTTGTGAAGGTAGTTAGTTCAAAATATATTACAACAAGAATATGTCAAGCAAAAACAATTTGGTAATCTAAAAGACTAATGAAAAGGAATATTAAGTTAAATTTGAGCTAAAGGCTGCTGAAAGACTGTATGGCAAGGACGTGGACACTTGTGGGGAACACGGGTTGTTGGGGTTCGCACTCAGGATGGGATGGAGAAAGGAAACTCACAATGTGCTCTCTGTATACATATTGTATTGGATGTACAGTGCAGCTTGGTGCTGGGAAGTGGCAGCGTGGTTACAAGCGTGATGTAGAGAGAGCTGGTTGGTGAGGGTGCTCAGAGGAGGACTAGCTTGTGGGTCGCCATGCTCACCGGCGGGAGCGAGGGCCGCCAGGCAGCGGCGGAGGAGGTGGTGTTACTTTTACTTTTACTTTTTATCCTCTTCGCCACTGATCGGCTTGTTAGCCGCTTGGGCGATCGGTCACGTCTCTTTTCATTTATATTCTTCACCAAAAGATAGGCTCGCTAGCCGCCCGGGCGATCGGTTTCGTCTCTGTCACGCACTGTTGGCAAATACAGTACTGGGCATGCACCGGCTCCTAAATGAACCTGAACCCGCTCCAGTGTTGGTCAAGTCTTCTCTTGAAAGAGCTCACACTCGGTGCCGTCACAACACTCTGGTAGATTGTTCCAAGAGTTTACAACCCTCACTCCGAAAAAGTTTGCCCTCACGGTTTTCTGGACTTGCGGCTTCTTCAATCTTGAGCTGTGACCCCTTGTGGGGCGAGCGTCCGCCAGCTCCAAGTAAGGACACTCAACTGAGTAGTGCCCCTGAGATGCTTATAAACCTCAACTAGGTCCCCCCTTGCCCGTCTGTAGTATAAGCTAGGCAAGTTCAGGCGCTCCAATCTCTCAGGGTAGCTGAGGTGCCGAAGTGCAGGCACCAGTTTGGTGGCCCTCCTTTGAACATTTTCAACCAACTGACAGTCCCTAGCATATCTCGGGGACCAGATGGGGTGACAGTACTCCAGATGGGGAAGCACTTCATTCCTGAAGATCGTCATGAGGGACGGACCGTCTAGATATCTGAACGACCTTCTTATAAGACCCAATAATTTATTTGCCTGATTTACCTTCTTCTCACAATGGCCCGAGAACTTCAGCTCATTGTCAACATACACACCTAGGTCCTTCTCACACACAGTCTCAACTAGTACATTTCCTTCATCCCGTTGGGACATATGATATGCCTCCTTACCGTTGGTATGCCCCAGGTGCATCCTCTTACACTTCGTGACATTGAATCTCAGCAGCCATTCCTTCGACCATTCCTTGAGCCCACAGAGGTCCTTCTGCAGCTCTTCACAGTCCGCTTGGTTCTTAATTTCCCGAAAGAACTTGCCATCATCGGCAAACATTTGTATGGAGGAGTGTACGTCAGGCATATCATTTATGAAACAAACAAACAACAGCGGGCCCAATACACTACCCTGCGGTACCCCACTTGTTACAGGTACAGATGACGATTTCGTGCCATTAATCACCACACATTGCTTGCGGTCATGTAGAAAGTCTTCTATCCACGCTAGGACATTTCCCCGAATTCCGTATCCTTCCAGTTTGATTTTCAGCCTTTCGTGGGGTACACTGTCGAAAGCCTTGGCAAAATCTAGGTAAATATTGTCGATATTACCACCCCGTTCTAGAATATGGGTCCAAATATCCAATACCTTGAGCAATTGTGTCAAGCAAAAGCGCCCCGGCATAAAACCGTGTTGGCAATCTTTTACAAGGTTGTTTCGTAGTAGATGTTTCATCGCGGCATCTAGCTGCGGCTGTAGCTAGAAGAAGAGAGAGGTCACCACGAGGTCAGATCTTAAATAGCGGAGGTAGGCGTGGCGTAGTAGTTGACCTCCGTGATGTATGGCAGCGCTGGTTGACCCAGACCACGAGGCATACACTGGGGAATTGGCGGGGTCGGCTACTCAGCGACAAACAGCGTTTGTAGGGGAGAAATCCACTACACACTTACAACAGACACCAGAAAGAGGTTGGAGGCCTTTGAAATGTAATGTTATAGGCAAATGTTAAAAATAAGTTACAATGACAGGAAAACTAATGAAGAAGTACTAAGGTTAGCAAAAACTTATAGATAAATACTTGAAATGTACAGATGAGGGGATAATAACAAATATTAATGGACAAAGTTAAGGGTCGAAGGGCCAGGGGAAGGCAGAGACTGGGATGGATGAATGAAATTAAAATCCCAAGAGATAAAATCTTGTAGGATTGGTAAATACAGCCGAAAACGTTTAGAGTGGATGACTGTGGTCGCCAACCCTCAATTCTGAGGACAGCACTCTGATTGATTAATTGCCCCCCACCCCCCCAAACACACACACACTAAGACATATTTGTGTGTGTGTGTGTGAAATAGAGAATGAAAGAATAAATTTTATTGTCGAAATTGAATTGCTCTTGTAGTGGAATTCTCCCCTACAAACGCTGTTTGTCGCTGCCTAGCCGACCCCACCAATTCCCCAGTGTATGCCTCGTGGTCTAGGTCAACCAGCGCCACCATACACCACGGAGCGGGGGTCAACTGCTAAGCCACGCCTACCCCCGCTATTTAAGACCTGACCTCGTGGTGATCTGTCTCTCCTTCTACCTACACCAACCAGCCAGCAACACCTCCTCCTGCCTGGCGGTCCTTGCTCCTCCGCCTGCCTGGCGGTCCTCTTTCCCGCTGGCGAGCATGGCGACCCACAAGCTGTCCTTCTCTGAGCGTCCTCACCAACCAGCTCTCTCTACATCACGCTTGTAACCATGCTGCCTTCCCAGCACCAAGCTGCATTGTACATCCAATACAACATGTATATAGAGAGCACATCGTGAGTTTCCTTTCTCCATCCAATCCTGAGTGTGAACCAAACATCTCATACCCCACACTCTCTTCTCAGGACCTTGGGAAGAACCATGCCTCCCCACTATTGTTTGTATTCCTTGCAGTGAATTATGAAATATTGCTACTTTTAAGATGGAAAATAGAGATCAAGGAAGAAGACGGGCAGTTACCCCTTACGGTGATCATAGCCTGTCACCTCTACCTCACCTGGATCAAGATTGAGAGAGATAAGAGAATACCGGTGAAGATCCAGAGAGAGAGAGAGAGAGAGACGCCTCCCACCTCGAATAACAAGTGCGCCTCTTTAAGCTCTCCCAAATTTTGTCACTTGAGACACGATAACTGGCGATAGCACCTGTATTTTACTGCCATAACTTAATAACTATATATTTCATTACCTCGTTTCATTTAATAATCGCTGTCAAAAACAAATTGATAAAATTAAACTTCTCCCATGATCAATAAATTACGATGATGAAATAATTTTAGCTTTCATCCACTTGTGAAGGTGACATCCTATTAGAAAACTGCTGAACAATATTATTATCTTTAATTACGTAGTTGAGCATTCATTTACATACTATTCAATTATTTATAAAATATGTTCTTCATTCTAAAATGACATATATTTATGGTATTTTCATATATTTCATCTCTTGTCAACGCCATTGCTGACTGACTTGAGAATTTTTTTCCGGTTGCCCCAGAAAGCTGATGCTTCAGGCTTTATCTTCACCCCAGGTACAGTAGCAGGTAGAAGGCAGCTATCAAACAGGGAGGCATACTACCGCATGGGAAGATATTGAAAGCATAATTTATTGTCTAATGGTAGACCCAGCTGCCATATGGCATCACAAAAATTGTGACCAAGTCCCATGTTGCTGAACTGACTTGTCTCATTTACACAATTGCAGGGTTTCAATTGTTTCTCCTACAATTGACAACACAGCATACATACGTATATCGTTTCTCACAATTGATCTTTTTTAAATTTTGTATTTATTTATTATTATTATTATTATTATTATTATTATTATTATTATTATTATTATTAATTTATTATTATTATTATTATTATTAATATTATTATTATTATTATTATTATTATTATTATTATTATTATTATTATTATTATTATTATTATTATTAATATTATTATTATTATTATTATATTTTCGCCCCCCAGGCCCTGATGTGGGTCATTGACCTGTTCCCTGGTGGGCTAATCCCGAAAAAAAAAAATTGTGTGCGGCAAGTACTTACTGGAACCCAACCAGGGACGTATCGAGCAAAAAAATATACCCCACCTCATGGTGTTGCAATTAGATTCGCGCCAGACTTGTGGAGACAGGCAAATGTGGTACCCATATTCAAAAAGGGAGACAGAGCGTCAGCATCAAATTACCGTCCGATTAGTTTGACGTCAGTAGTGGAGAAATTTCTTGAATCAATTATAACAAATAGCATCCGATCGCAGTTAGAGAAAAACAAATTAATCTACAACTCTCAACATGGATTTACAAAGGGAAAATATTGTCTTAATAAATCTGCTGACGTTTTTAGGAAAGTCTATGAGGTAGTAGATAATGACGAAAATCACGCTGTTATTAACCTAGACTTTAACAAAGCTTTTGACAGAGTACCGCAACAGAGGCTTCTGGGAAAAGTTAAGGCTCATGGTATCGAGGGGAAAGTTTTAAATTGGATAAAATCATGGCTCACCGCTAGAACACAGAGGGTCAGCGTAGATCGATAAAAGAAAAGGAAAAGTAACAGACGTGACCGATCGCCCAAGCGGCTAACGAGCTGATCAGTGGTGAAGAGGATAAAAGTAAATCTGAGTGGGGCTGTGTAACTAGTGGGGTTCCCCAGGGGTCAGTACTGGACTCACTCTTGTTCATAATCTACATAAATGATCTAGATACTGGGATCAGCAGTGACATAAGCAAGTTTGTGGATGACACCAAAATAGGGCGGCAGATTAATTCAGGGCAGGATGCAAATGCACTACAGGAGGATTTATATAACCTGCAGGAGTGGTCAGAAAATGGCAAATGAAATTCAACACCAGAAAGTGCAGGATACTTAATATTGGAAGAACAAATAATGTCAATGTATACAGCCTTAACAACATCAAACTAGAGAAGTCGACTTGTGAAGGAGACCAAGGGGTACTCGTAAGCCCGGACTTTCAGCCGAGAAAACAGTGCATTAATGTTCGAAATAAGGCAAACAGAGTATTAGGTTTTATATCCAGAAGTATAAGTAATAAGAGTGCGGAGGTCATATTGCAATTATATCTTGCGCTAGTCAGGCCGCACCTCGATTATGCTGTTCAGTTCTGGTGCCCTTATTATAGAATGGATATCAATTCACTGGAGTCGGTACAGCGCAGAATGACGAAAATGATTCCGGGACTTAGAAACCTTCCATATCAAGATAGATTAAAGAAACTAAACTTGCATTCCCTAGAAAGACGAAGAGTGCGGGAAGATATGATAGAAGTATTTAAGTGGGTGAAAGGAATCAATAAAGGAGATATAGATAAAGTTCTTATAATATCCGAGCAGGATTGGACCTGTAGCAACGGATTTAAGTTGGATAAGTTTAGGTTTAGGAGGGAGATAGGAAGAAACTGGCTCACAAATAGGGTGGTAGATGAGTGGAACAAGCTTAGCAACTTTGTAGTAAGTGCTAGGACGCTGGAAAGTTTTAAAAGGAGGCGAGATAGATTCATGGATGATAGAGAGTGGTTGTAACTCTCGACAGGAGCTGCCATGCACAGACCAACCGGCCTATTGCAGACTCTTTTCTTATGTTATGTTCTTATTAAGCTTTCCTATTTCCAGGGTGTTGGACGACATCCTAAGGTGTATTAAAACGTTTTCAAATTATAGTGATCCTTAAGTATTGAAAATTTGAACTTATTGATTGAGATATGTATTTTTTGAAAAATTGGGTTTGCGTCAATTTGGCACTCTGCGTGCAGACATTTTGACCACGCCGAGCGACACACAGTTAAGCACCACATGGTGAATCTAAGTAGAAATTGTCATCGTGGATCTTTTTTCGCAAGTGAACAGAGGTGGATATGCGAATAAACTAATGGTCATCATGGCAAAGCGGGTCCCTAGATTTGATCAAGCTGGCAACTTAAAGAAATCGTTTTTGTTCCCGAAAGTCACGCTGGTGGCCATGTATCATTACCAAACCTCAAGGCTCAAACTTGTTTAGAGAGTACAAGAGATAAATATACCACTGTGGAAAAGGCGCACACATTTTGGAAATATATTTTACCACCACATACAGTTCAACAAATCTTGGTAGAATGGGATGCTTGGGGCTGCCATGTGGACAGTTGAACCATACATTAGTACAGTAGACCCACAGATGTAATTTCTTCCCTGAAGAAATATGGCAGCCAGTGGAGGATGGCGAGCTGGGGGGGGGGGGGGCGTCATTCAGGTAAGGCTTCCCCCCTTTGCCTAAAAAATAAACATAAATGGATGGAAGTCAAATAATCTCCCCTTTTTTGAGTTTGCTCCTCTCCTCTCCAGAAACTTATATACGACATTGGTGATAGCACGTGTTTTCAGGTTATACTTTTACTTTTACCCTCTTCACCACTGATCGGCTCGTTAGCCGCTTGGGCGATCGATCACGTCTATTACGCACTGTTGGCAAGTACTGAGCATGCACCCGCTCTTGAATGTACCTGAACCTGCTCCAGTGTTGGTCAAGTCTGGTCTTGAAAGAGCTCACACTCGGTGCTGTCAAAACACTTTCTGGTAGATTGTTCCATGAGTTCACAACTCTCAATCCGAAAAAGTTTGCCCTCACAATTTTCTGAACCTGCGGCTTCTTCAATCTTGAGCTGTGACCCCTTGTGGGGCGAGCGTCCGCCAGCTCCAAGTAAGGACACTCGACTAAGTAGTGCCCCTTGAGATACTTAAACACCTCAATTAGGTCACCCCTTGCCCGTCTGTAGTATAAGCTAGGCAAGTTCAGGCGCTCCAATCTCTCAGGGTAGTTGAGGTGCCGAAGTGCAGGCACCAGTCTGGTGGCCCCCCTTTGAACATTTTCAACCAACTGACAGTCCCTAGCATATCTCGGGGACCTGACGGGGTGACAGTACTCCAGATGGGGAAGCACTTCACTCTTGAAGATCTTTACGAGGGACGGACCGTCTAGATATGTGAACGACCTTCTTATAAGACCCAATAATTTATTTGCCTGATTTACCTTCTTCTCGCAATGGCCCGAGAACTTCAGCTCATTGTCAACATACACACCTAGGTCCTTCTCACACACAGTCTCAAATAGTACACTTTCTTCATCCCGTTGGGACATATGATACGCCTCCTTGCCGTTGGTACGCCCAGGTGCATCCTCATACACTTCGTGACATTGAATTTCAGCAGCCATTTCTTCGACCATTCTTGGAGCTCACAGAGATCCTTCTGCAGTTCTTCACAGTCCGCATGGTTCTTGATTTCCCGAAATAACTTGGCGTCATCGGCAAACATTTGTATGGAGGAGTGTACAACGTCAGGCATGTCATTTATGAAACAAACAAACAACAGCGGGCCCAATACACTGCCCTGTGGTACCCCGCTTGTGACAAGTAAATATGATGATTTCGTGCCATGAATCACTACACACTGCTTTCGGTCATGTGGAAAGTCTTCTATCCACGTTAGGACTTTTCCTCGAATTCCGTACCCTTCCAGTTTGTTTTTCAGCCTTTCGTGGGGTACACTGTCGAAAGCCTTGGCAAAATCTAGGTAAATATTGTCGATATTACCACCCCGTTCCAGAATATGGGTCCAAATATCCAATACCTTAAGCAATTGTAAGCAGGAGCGCCCCGGCATAAAACCGTGTTGGCAATCCTTTACAAGGTTGTTTCGTAGTAGATGTTCCATAGCGGCATCTCTGATAATACTCTCAAGTACTTTACATATTATGCTGGTCAGGCTCACCGGTCTATAGTTATTCGTGAAGTGACGATCGCCCTTCTGGAAGATATGACTCACACAAGCCACTTTCCAATCACTGGGGAGCTTTTGTTCATCCAGGTATTTACAAAACAGGATCTTCAGGGGCTCGGCAAGTTCGTTGCACAACTCTCTTAGCACTCTAGGATGCACCATGTCAGGGCCGGGACTCTTATGTACCTTTAGCTTTGACAGTTTATTTCTAATACCCTCTTCTGTGAACACAATGTAGGTCAGTGCTGTGTCGAATCGTCTGTCCTCAAACGCAGGAAGGTTAATCGCATCCTCTCTTGTGAACACCGAGGAAAAGAAGCTGTTCAATGCCTCAGCTTTATCCTGGTCAGAATCTGCGTAACTACCATCTTCAAGCCTCAAGTCTTATCTAATACTCGCGTTTTTAATTTCGACTGCTGTAAGTTTTGGCCATCCTTCCCTTAACTACTGGTTGGTTGGTGATATGGAGAGAAGAGAGCATTAGCTCTGCGGGTGCAAGAAGGGTACAGTACAAGGTAAAGTTCAGAAGTGGGAAATATAGGAGGAGGTTGACAGCAAGTGGGCTATCCACCTTGCGGAGTGAAACGTCGCTGAAGTCACTAAATAATAGGACTGAAAACGCAGTACAAAGTGTTGTCTGCGATGAGCAGAAAAAAAATCGGTTTAAATGATACTCCTGTAATACTGTATTGGATATTTTCTTTAGAAAAATTAAAAATACAACGTTAGACGCCTGAATCTGTTGTTAGGTTAATCAACAAGCTCCTGATCCCTTACCATATTCTAAAGTTTATGTAGTGGAGGTTGGAAAATGTGGTCTTGTTCAGTTTGTTGTTCAATGTGTACAAATAATGGCAATGCCATTATGTTCTCATGACAAATATACGAGTTACTAAATTGTTCGTTTTGTTCGTCAGTATTGTAAAGAAGATATTGTGTGTATACTTTCTCCAATAATGACATGCATTCACTTTTGTTTTATTAATTAAATAAATATTCGGTCGCAATGAAACCACCTGAGCCGTTTCACCTCTTGACTCGAAACTGCTGACAAATGTTTACAATAAAGAAGTTTTTCTATCAGTAAAAGTTAATGATTTGCAGCTATTTATTGTTATCAGCTGCTTTGTGTTATCAACTATAGTCTATAAATCATATTAATTCAATATTGCTAGCCTGTGTGATTCATCATAAAAATCGACAATGAAATCTATATGACAGATGTAACTTAGTTTTATGAGAAGTAAGTCAATATTAGACAATTAACATCAAAGTGATCACTGTAGGCCTATATGGAGATTCTACGATACAGGTACTTTGTTTATTCAGTATACAGGGTATGATGAAGATAACGTGTCCATCTTTATCGCTCTTGCTTTGTGTATTTCATCGTTATTTTTGTGAGCTGATAATTCATCTCCCCCTGAACACAGCACTTGTCTAATTGGAGGATCACCCACCCACAATCAGATTACTTGAATTCTTCACACTTCCATCTAGAGCTTGCTCATATCTACCCTGGAAATCATACATTTAAGCTAAAATGTCAATGCTTTCAATATCCTTTGTCTCTGAAAACAAGCTTTTCATTGTCATTTTTATTTGTAAACACAGTGGTATTCTGTTACTATTTTTTTGTTTAATGTACAGCATAGGAATGATTCGGTAAAAGAGGACGATAACTTGTGTAGACACAAAGGACGCATTATTTTTCGTTTGCGTCGTGTTGTCGTTGGGGGTGGAGGAGAGGGCACAGCGGGGAAATACCATCATTCTTAAATCTTGTTTTGGCCGAATGAGTCAATAATGACTTGATAATTTGTTCCTACATTATTGCCATTTTTGTATTATGGAACGCAAGATATCCTGATAAAAGTGGGAGTATAAGCTATTCACTTTCCTCTTAGATTTTAAAATGATCGTCACAATTAATTAGAATACTTTTATCCCCTTCACCACTGATCGGCTCGTTAGCCGCTGGGGCGATCGGTTACGTCTCTGTTACGCACTGTTGGCAAGTACTGGGCATTCACTGGCTCCTGAATGTACCTGAACCTGCTCCAGTGTTGGTCAAGTCTGGTCTTGAAAGAGCTCACACTCGGTGCTGTCAAAACACTTTCTGGTAGATTGTTCCATGAGTTCACAACTCTCACTCCGAAAAAGTTTGCCCTCACAATTTTCTGAACCTGCGGCTTCTTCAATCTTGAGCTGTGACCCCTTGTGGGGCGAGCGTCCGCCAGCTCCAAGTAAGGATACTCCACTGAGTAGTGCCCCTTGAGATGCTTATACACCTCAATTTGGTCGCCCCTTGTCCGTCTGTAGTATAAACTAGGCAAGTTCAGGCGCTCCAATCTCTCAGGGTAGCTGAGGTGCCGAAGTGCAGGCACCAGTCTGGTGGCCCCCTTTGAACATTTTCAACCAACTGACAGTCGCTAGCATATCTCGGGGACCAGACGGGGTGACAGTACTCCAGATGGGGAAGCACTTCACTTTTGAAGATCGTCTAGATATCTGAACGACCTTATTATAAGACCCAATAATTAATTTGCCTGATTAACCTTCTTCTCGCAATGGCCCGATAACTTCAGCTCATTGTCAACATGCACACTTGGTCCTTCTCACATTCAGTCTCAAATAGTGCAGTTTCTTCATCCCGTTGGGATATATGATAAGCCTCCTTACCGTTGGTACGCCCCAGGTGCATTCTCTTGCACTTCGTGAAATTGTCTCAGCAGCCATTTCTTCGACCATTCTTGGAGCTCACAAAGGTCCTTCTGCAGCCCTTTACAGTCCGCATGGTTCTTGACTTCCCGAAATAACCTGGCGTCATCGGCAAACATGTGTATGGAGGAGTGTACAACGTCAGGCATGTCATTTATGAAACAAACAAACAGTGGGCTCAATACACTGCTCTGTGGTACCCCGCTTGTGACAGGTACAGGTGATGATTTCGTGCCATTAATCACCACACACCGCATGCAGTCATGTAGAAAGCCTTCTATCCACGCTTGGACATTTCCCCGAGTTCCGTACCATTCCAGTTTGATTTTCAGCCTTTCGTGGGGTACGCTGTCGAAAGCCTTGGCAAAATCTAGGTATATATTGTCGATATTACCGCCCCGTTCCAGAATTTGGGTCCAAATATCCAATACCCTGAGCAATTGTGTTAATCAGGAGCGCCCCGGCATAAAACCGTGTTAGCAATCCTTTACAAGGTTGTTTCGTAGTAGATGTTCCATCGCGGCATCTCTGATAATACTTTCAAGTACGTTCTTCCTAAACAACATAAAAAAATCTCTACCAATCCGAGGTGTGCTTTCGCCACCATCTTGAAAAAATGGCAGCCGTTTGCAGGTTTTGGCGTTTTACTCACTTACCGTTGATTTTATGGAGCTTAAAATTCCGCACCTCATGATATATTTCACTTTTGTGTACGATTGATGTTTTCCGAGAAAAAAAGTTTTGCTTCCTCAATGGCTACAACCCACCTCTATTTCTGACACTGTTTAATGTTTCAATGCCAAAACACAAAAATGTAATGTCTGTTTTTTTCAGGTTATAATGCGAAACTGACATTCCAGTCTCACTTGAGTGATAAACACAGACAATGGAAGAACTGTTTCCTTTATGTGATGAAAGCTTCTCCACAGGCCGTGTAGTCCCTGCAAGAGCGGTCTTCCTACAATGACTATAACCAGTGAATTGCTAGAATATGAGAAATGGACTCTGGAAAAAGAAGCAAATGAAAACTGTAGGCAGAAATACACAGAATAAGATACAATTAAAGCCAAAGTAATGAAGCGATTGGAAGGTAATAAAGAGAAAGCAAGGTTGACAACTTCTCCTGTAAATGGAAAACTGAGACCTGCATTTTCAGCATTTGATTTCAAGAGTTGCTGCCACCTTCGCTCAGAAGTATATAATAAAGACAGAAAAGAAGAAACCTGTACATAGGGGGCGAAAATTTTGGAATGTTAGCACTTTAGGTTTCAAAGAAAAGATTCTATAGAAAAGCGAATGAACCGGGTGATTCTTGGGGAAAAGAAGTGAGCAGTCGAATATGTGGTGTATCTTGCTTAGTAGCTAAAGAGTCTGTATTGCATGAAAAGTGTATGTGGTCCTTTGTGCAGAGCGAGCCAGCAAACAAGAAACGAG
This sequence comes from Homarus americanus, assembly GCF_018991925.1. Lineage (NCBI taxonomy): Eukaryota > Metazoa > Arthropoda > Malacostraca > Decapoda > Nephropidae > Homarus > Homarus americanus. The sequence goes on along the minus strand of NW_024737097.1, from coordinate 22,306,530 downwards.
AACGACCACCTATGAAAGACGTTGCATCAGCATTTGTCTGAGTGTGTTCTTTCATTGAGGATAGCGATGACTGCCAATTTATTTTCTTTACAAAACTTATTGCAGATCATGGAAGAATATGTACTGTACCAGCAGAAGCAACATTAAAGAAAACATTATTAGAGAAATATGGTGCTTACATAATTATTTCTGATGTTGCATATAAACCTACTGTAGTCTGTTTTCGTAACACTCGTCACTCATGACACAATTTTATCTGATTCCTGTTAGGCTTCAAAGGAAAACAATGAAAATGAAGACCGTTTATGAATATAGTTGGAACAGCAGCAGCCACTATAAGGGAAGATATAAGATCACTGGTGTATGATGTTGAAGAATATCTATGTGCACCACCAGCAGACCTTCCTAATGATGTAAGAAAGGTGATCCCTCTATCCCTTTAAACATTTTCGAAAGATGTCATCGTAAAAGACAGAAAGAGCAGGGATACAGTACAACTGGAAAAAAGTGTGAAGTCATAGCTCACAACATTATTTCTGCTATTAGGCCACGATCATTCCTGTCGCAGATTTATATCGGTCTCGGGGTGTATATACACAGCAAATATAAATCAAAGCTGATGTTGAATATTTTATCTAAGCTGAGCATTTGCGCCTCATACAAAGAAACAGCCCTGTATGAAGCCTCGGCCGTCATGCAGCAGTGCCGATTTTAACGTGCAAAGTACTGATGGCTATAACACGTTCCACTGTAGGGAGCTATACTATACAATGCATAACCCCTTCAAAATCGATGCCAGGTATATAGGCAATACAAAGGCTGAAGTCTATGCCTTCAGTGGAAGCTTTTGTTTCTGTGAAGCAAATTCCAATAAAGGTTCCAAACGAGAGGCAATTTGGGATTAAAAAAGTCGTCAATGATCTTAACACTAGATGATGTAAACAATAGAGGGGGCGTCGCCAGTGAGGAGACAAAATTTTTATTTTCTATGAAAATATAAGTGGTATCCAAAAGCTGAATATACCAAAAATCAATGCTTAACGAGTAAAACACAAAAATCGCGAACAACCTTCATTTTTTCAAAATAACGGCGAAAACTTACCTTGGATCGGTGCGAGCTCTTTCAAGAGAAGACTTGACCAACACTGGAGCGGGTTCAGGTACATTCAGGAGCCGGTGCATGCCCAGTATTTGCCAACAGTGCGTGACAGAGACGTGACCGACTCCCGGGCGGCATGCGAGCCGATCTTTTGGTGAAGAGGATAAATGAAAAGGAAAAGTAATCAGAGACATGACCGATCGCCCAAGTGGCTAACGAGCCGATCAGTGGCGAAGAGGATAAAAGTAAAAGTAAAAGGGATATTTGGTATGTTGTTAAGGAACGTATCCCCAATTATTCTACCAAGTATCATTTCATTATGAATTAGTTCAACTTTTTTTCCCAATTTCCCCGGACTATGTTACTAGAGGTAGCCATACCGAGGGAAGGAGGCCAGTGGCCTGTGTAGGATCCCTCCATTGGTCTTCATAATTTTTTCTAGGGCTGTTTTAAGTCCTGTTCTCGATTCCTCTGTGAAGAAGTATTTCGTTATGTTCGTTCCTCATGATAAATTGGCTAGCTTGAAATTATGTCTCGTTGTGTTGGTGGCGCGTGACATCACAAAAAGGGTGCACTGTAATGTTAGTGTGTATTTGTGTAAAGGTGTATATATATATATATATATATATATATATATATATATATATATATATATATATATATATATATATATATATATATATATATATATGCATTCGCCTTGCATTCCAGTGGGTTCGGGCTCGATTCTCGGTCAGAATGAAACTATGGGCAAGTTTATTTACGCCCGCCATTTACCTGAATCTACCCAGCATAATCGGGGGCATGGATGTTAATCGATTTGCTGATCGTGTTCCGGGGTAATGGTTAACCAATGCAGATGGCGAGTTGTCCGGTTTTCCCCGATTATTCCTCGACACTGGGTCATAAAGTTCGTTAACTTGGGGTGTGGTTGTTGTATATTGGTGACAACGTTTACACCTTAAAAACAAATTGACTTTTACGTGGCCCTAAGGCCGGCCAACCTCAAACATGGGGTCAAGGGATAACCATTACTATTATTATTATTATTATTATTTTTATTATTATTATTATTATTATTATTATTATTATTATTATTATTATTATTATTACGTGCACACGAGCATTTTTCAGTAATGTAACTGTACAGTATGTGTACTGACTACGTGTATGTTTGTCAGTGCTGCTGCATTACTTTTCGTGCAGAAGTGAATGTATACCTTCGCATACAGGCGTGCGTACGTGAGTAAGCATAGGTGGTTGGTTGTATCTGTGTAAGCATGACAAGTTCAGATCAGAGCTAAGGACAGCCTGGTCTGGGTGTGTATAAATACGCGATATGTACAGTATATGCATGAGTGTGCATGTGTATTGTATATGTGTATGCTTGTGTGTTATGTATGAGTTAAATAGGGATGTTTGTTGTGTGAGTGTAGTGTACGACATGTACACATACCCAGGACCACTCGCTTGTCCACTACTCGGTCAGGGTGAAATATAGGTAATTTTTTTTTACACCACTTGTCTCTGTCTTCCCAGCAGTAATTGAGAACTTGGATGTTGATCGATTTAATTTGCGGATCGTGTTCAGGGTTAATAGCGAGCCAGTGCAGATGACGAGTTGTCCGGTCTTCTTGGATTATTCCTTAACGCTGGGTCATACAGCTCGTTAACTTAGGGTGTGGTTGTTATGTTGGCGATAGCTTCTACACCTAGGTGGTCCTTGGACTGGCCAGCCTGGAACACGAGGCAGGAGGGACAACCGTTATTGTGCATGCACGTGTATTATATAAGTGTATGCGTGTGCATTGTGTATGATTGTTTATTGTCTAGATGAATGTGTATTCATATGTATTGTATGGGTGTATGAGTATGATGCATACTCATGCACCCATGCAATACATGTAAATACACATTCATCAACATAATGCATAGGATACTGTATTCATGTTTACTATGTAAGTGTGTTCGTATAAATGTTTATGGATGTGTATTGTATAAGTATGCATCCCATAATATGCATGTTTATTGTGTAATGTATGAGTGCAGACATTGCATGTTTACTTTGTAGGTGTATCTTTATGAATGCCATGTGTAGGTGTGTATATATGCATGTGCATAGTGTATGTGTGTTCTGTATATCTATGTGCATTGTATGTGTGGATGTCTGTTTTGGTGTGTGCGTATAAATATGTATTTGTAGGTGCATATGTATGCATGTGCAGATGTGCAGTGTGTAGGTTTCAGGTGTATGCAGGTAAACGTATAATATGCGTGTTTGCATGTCTATTGTCTAGGTTTATGTGTATGTACTGTTAGATGCATACGTATTGTTTACGTGTATGTGTATGCATATATGTGTATGATGAATGGTTGATGGTGTGTACGTACCAGCGAACAAAGTAACAACAGTAGCGGCGGGACAACACCTGCAACCTGCTCTTGATGGCGGTGCAGACGCCAGGTTACCTTGCAGACGGCACTAACATGACTGTTCAATTTTGCTGTTTTATATTAATATTATTAAACAAGTTCATTTTCAGTCCAGTAATATTAACTATTAGTCACTAAATGAGGCTGTCTCGTAGTTTTATCTAGAATAATGACGAGGAAGCCCAATGCAGTTATTGTAATAGCGATTCCCATTGACCTTGGCGCAACGAAAATAGGTATCAGTATTACTGAAATGCTCTAATTGTATTAATTTAATATTTTCACTAATGGCTTAAAGGTTCGCCATATATATATATATATATATATATATATATATATATATATATATATATATATATATATATATATATATATATATATATATATATATATATATATATATACATATATACATATATATATATACATATGAAAAAAAAATCGTGATACACAAGTGTATACTTTGCGGTGGAAAATGGCCTAGCAATGCGTAACCCGAAGCGGGCTTGCTCGCGGCGCTACCGATCGACCCCCGCGGGAGATAAACAATGGCTCCACTCACGATTGCCTATATTGTCTCTACAATGAAGTGCGAGATGTCCATCTTTATTTATCATCCCTCAATGAATTACTCTTGCATATATTCTATATCCATTGCTACAAAATATATTCAAATATTATGATTACTGCATTTTCGCGAAATGGAACCCTTACAGTGAATATCGGAATATGAATATTAATGAGGTAGGCCGAGTGCGGGAGCGCGGAGGGGGAGACGGGCCGGGTTGAGAGGCCGCGTCTTTTTATGGAATCAATAACGTACGGGAATGGCGCCGCTATGGCCGCCGCCGCCGCACCCCGGGAATCACGCCGCATCTAAACTCTTCTAAAAACTTGTTTTAATTTTTATTATCCATCGTATATCTTCATAGTGAATATTAGTAAAATTTATGATTTAGTTTAATATGGGATGATATTATTAAGCTACGGGTTACCGCAAAAATTCGGAGAATTAATTAATTCCTATATCTTATATCATTGGAACAAAACGGGAACTGCGGGTAGGAAGATCGGGGGTAAGAACTATTTATTACTTTGTTTATTAATAACTAACAACAAATAATAAATGTTGAAGTTGCAGGTATTTAGTAATAAGAATCAACCCAGATCGCATAACAGTAGTAATATCAAATTATAAGTACATAAGTAAGTAGGAAAGGCTATGTTTTTGTTTGGTTGGGTGGGATGAGTTACGGGTCTGGCTGGCTTCCGCTCGCAGAATGGGGACGGAGCAATGGTGAAAATTACTGTTTTGGCTTCGGCTGCCACCAGATGATAAATCCCGCCGCTAACTCTCCGCTTAATTCCTTTTGGTCACATCAGTAGTGAAATATATTTGATTTTGTGATTATGAAATATTGGTGAGGGCCGGCTGATACCATCAGAGATAGGCAACAGTCATTGAACTTGTGAATGTGATGTAAAGGACGTGCTTTAATTTTTCTCCCATGAAAAGTTGAAATTCCAGTTCGAATATTTATTAATTGTTGATATGGGTTTTCTATGACATCTTGCTAATCTGGAGTAATGCACATTGTAAGGCATAATCCTGTGAACCTGGATTCATCTTCAACTGAAAAACTCATCATTACTTTACTCTGAAGCACCAAGTGAACTCATCATCTATTACAGACATTTTGTAGTTGTTATGGATGTTACTATTTGTGATAAACCAAGATTAATAACTTTGTACATCTGTCCTGAGTGAATGAATAATACTAATATCTTGAGTTTTTATTTTCAGGAATGGGCTTGATATCTAGCTTGTAATCGACCCCCCCCCCCCTGTGATTAAGGTTAGTCTACTTTTCCACTTTTAAGAGTGATTGTGATTAATTACATAATGGTAACTTTTTTCTTGTTAATTTTTTATTAGGGTCTTCATCAGTAAAGTTAATGTGTGGATTCCAGACTTGGTGGGGGATCAAGGAAAGAATGAAAGTACTCTTAACAAATGACAAAAAAATAAGACTGCAGAGCTAGACTAAACCTGGTGATACTTAACAGAGAGCAGGACAAAACTTTCAGTTTTTAGGATTATGTTTTTGGTCTGTGGTCATTTGTCCAGCCGCAGACCTTTACTTAGTTCCGCTTTTGTCTGGCATTTGTTCTTGATTCGTCGAGGCTGATAATGTCAGGACTAGAAAAATTACCTCTGCTCATGGTAGTGGTGATTTGTCTGGCCACTTTGTCCAGCATTTGTACTGATTGATCGAGACTGTTGGCACCAATCCTAGCTTACTGAATTTGGTCTATTACAAATCTTAGCTGACATAACCAAACCATGTTTACAAGTGACCGAATTCCATAATCTACATCTATATAGCAGAAGTAAGCAACAGTCTCTAAATAGACTAATAATTACTATGTTTTTTGAACATTTATGACAATTTACAAGTCGGAAATGGATTCGATGTTGGCCCTACGGAAAACAACTGTAACTTTTCTTAGGAAACAGCGAGTGGCACATCATCATCAACAAATAATGTTTTACAGCCATTTTCCACATTTGTGTTGCTTAGCATGCAAGTTGACAGAGCAATCACTGAGCCATATCTAATGTTAACTCTTTACTTTACTTTTATCCTCTTCACCACTGGTCGGCTCATTAGCTGCTTGGGCAAGTACTGGGCATGCACTGGCTCCTGAATGTATCTGAACCTGCTCCAATGCTTGTCAAGTCTGGTCTTGAAAGAGCTCACACTTGGTGCTGTCACAACACACTGGCAGATTGTTCCAAGAGGTCATAACTCTCACTCCAAAAAAGTTAGCCCTCACAGTTTTCTGGACTTGCGGCTTCTTCAACCTTGAGCTATGACCCCTTGTGGGGCGAGTGTCTGCCAGCTCCAGGTAAGGGCACTCGACTGAGTATTGCCCTTTGAGATGTTTATACACCAAGTAGGTACCCCCTTGCCCGTCTGTAGTATAAGCTAGGCAATTTCAGGCGCTCAAATCTCTCAGGGTAGCTGAGGTGTCAAAGTGCAGGCACCAGTCTGATGGCCCTCCATTGGATATTTTCAATCAACTGACAGTCCCTAGCATATCTCGGGGGCAGATGGGATGACAGTACAGTGGGGTATGTTATAACGAATCTAATTGGTTCTAGAACCTCGTTCGTTATAGGATTAATCCGTTCCAGGCCCCCAAATACAATCACTTAACACTGAAAAAATTCTTTGGAAAATGTAAAAATTACGGTACTTTATCTTACCTTAGTGTTGTTCAGCATGCAGGACAGGAGGCAGAGGGGGAGGGGGGAGGAGAGAATTATGGAGAAGAGGTGGAAGAAGAGGAGTCATCTTTCCTAGCCCTCTTTGGTGACTGTCTTACAGGCACTTTGTCTGTGGGTTCTTTTGTTACTTTTTTTTAAAGAAGGAATCTAGGGTTGGCTGCTTCAACCTTGATTTCTGGACCTTCCAAAAGTAGTTCATAACATTGTCATTAAACACACTGATGGCCTTTTCCACAGAACCAACATCAGGATGATAATCCTCAGCAAGTTTAGACAGTTTGCTCCAGCAAAAGCACGCATCCTTGAGATCTTTGGCTGGAATGATGAGGCTTTCCTCCTTGTCCTCATCCTCCCCTGACTCCTCAGATGTTAAGCTCCGCTTCAGTGTCTCATTTTCTTCTTTGTGAAGCTCAAGCAGCTCCTCAGTGGACAGTTCCTTACTGTGCTCCTCCACCAACTCCTCAACATCATCATCATCATCCACTTCCAGGCCCATGGAATTGCCCAGAGACAATTTCATGAACAACAGCCTCTTCTTCTAACTCTTCGAAGGCTTCAAAGTCTCTTTGAAGCACACATTCAGGCCACAATGGCCTCCAAGCAGCACAAAGACACTTCACAGTAACCTCTTTCCTGGCTGAGGTAATTAAAAATACAGCATCTGCTATATTGAAGTGACTCTTCCAAAATTCCTTCAAACTAACATCGCTGGAAGAAGTGGGCGCAAAACATTTTCTAAACAGTGCCTTTGTGTACAGCTTCTTAAAGTTAGAAATTACCTGCTGATCCATGGGCTGGATGAGAGGTGTTGTGTTGGGTGGCAAGAAGTGCACAGTGATGAAATTGAACTCCTCTGGCAATTCAACCATCAAATTAGGAGGGTGGGCTGGTGCATTGTCCATCACCAACAAAGCTTTCGGTGGAAGATTATTCTCCCTGAGGTATTCCCGAGCACTGGGTCCAAACACCTCAATCACCCACTCAGAGAATAAACTCCTGGTCACCGAAGCCTTTGGGTTTGACCGCCACATAACACCAAGGCGGGTCTTCCTAATGTTTTTGAAAGCTCTGGGTTTTTCTGCATGGTACACAAGGAGTGGCTTTATTTTGCAGTCACCAGAAGCATTAGCACAAAGGAGGGTAAGCCTGTCTTTCATTGGCTTATGGCCAGGGCCAGAAGTTTCCTCCCTGGTAATGTATGTACAGCGAGGCATTTTTTTCCAAAAAATCCAGTTTCATCACAGTTGAATACCTGCTGAGAAACAAAACCTCCCTCTTTAATCACATTCAAAAAAATGTCATGGTGTTCCTTACCTGCTTCCTTATCTGCACTAGCAGCATCACCATGTCTCACAACACTATGTAATTTATTTATTTCTTCTGAAACCAGTAAACCACCCCTTGGTACCCCTAAGCACTGGTACATCACTATTACTTGCACTGGGAGTCTTGGCTTTAAGGTTCTCAAACAATTGTCTGGCCTTCTCACAAATTATAGCTTCACTAATGCTATCACCTGCCATTTCTTTCTCCTTTATCCACACTAAGAGTAAATTTTCCGTCTCCTCAATCACATTACACCTTGCTTTGCAAAGTCTAGAGATTCCCTTAGCCACTTGCACAGTTTTCAACTCCTCTTTTTTCTTCAAAATCGTACATATAGTCGATTTAGCCATCCCATACTCATCACTAAGTTTCGCAATGCTTGTTCCATCCTCACGTTTCTTTATGATTTCTTTCTTAGTTTCAAGAGTTATGACCTTTCTCACTCGCTTTGGACGATTCATTGCTACAATTGTACACTTGTATAACAAAATATTTATACAAATAACTCTATTTCCACATCAAAAGACGAAATTTCAACAATAACAGTGGTGCACTGGCTACACAATTAGACAAAGATGGCGCCTGAAGCTCTTGTTGTGGGTCGCGGTACAACAATATTCATGCGCCAGGCGAAATAGTCCCGTAATCATCTGCGTTCGTTGTAGGAGTTGCGTTCGTTATAGCATTCTCAATTTTATAGGTAAAAACGTTCGTTATAGGAATATTCGTAGTAGGATCCATTCGTTATAGCATACCCCACTGTTCTCCAGACAGGGAAGTACCTCACTCTTGAAGATTGTTACAGTTTGGTAGTAATAAGCAATAAGTGTAGACTTTTTCCTGCTAAAATCGAATGTATTGTAATTTGCTAATGTTTTTTCTCAAAGAACTGAAGTGTCAAGGGATCATATGAAGAATCTCCACCCCGGGTTGCATTAGGGGGGAAATTCTTCAGTTGATCAACATGACCCAGTATTCAGGTAATGCGGTCAGTGACAGGTCACTGTGAGGTAGGGATTATCTTTACATAGTGACTGGTTAAGTTAGCCCCTAACATAACCAGGGTTTGGTGAGGTGTAGGGATAACCTTTACTTAGTGAGGTGTTTGGTTAGGTTAGCCCCCTAACCTAACTTCTCACAAAGTAAAGCAATTCATCAGTTTGAACAGAGTGGGGGGAGATTCTTCAAATGGCTACTCTGGGGCGGGGGATCTTCATATAATCCTGTCAAAGACTTAGATGCCTTCTTGAAATTTTTTAGATACTGTACTGAAAATATATAATTGCAGTATACAGTTTTTTGAGTCCTAATGCTATACTGAATCTGTTACATAGAAGTACATGCAAGCAACAAATAACATAATGCTTTATTGGTGCCCCAGTTGCAAGGCATCCTTACCATTTACAGGCAGTCCCCGACTTACGATGGGGTTAGGGACCCAAATCCAGGTCATAAGTCGAAAATGCGAAAATAATACATAGAAAATCTAAAATGGGTGTCTCTTTTTCTTCTTAGCACCACAAAACTCTCACTTTTAAGCTTGCCAGCCATTTTAAAAGGAATTACAAATGAAAATTTTGTCAGTACACAGCGCAATCACTAATTTAGGGACTCGAAAATACGTAATTTGAAAACAAAATTGGTACGACTGGGGCGGTCGTATGTCCGAGTGGTCGTAAGTCGAGTAGGTCGAAAGTCGAGGAGTACAGTACCTGTATTATGCTTTTCAGATATTTTGATGCGAGTATTAATTTTGGTTTTACTGTACCTGCAAACTCTGGTGTGGATCAATTTGTTTTTGCTAAAGAGCTTGGTATACATAGTCTCTGTAATGTACAAAAATAGTCATTTAGGTATGACAGTACTGTACAGTAAACATAACCAATCATGCCTAAACTTAACAGTTTCAGGAAACAATTGTATTAATTTAGATGTACTGTAAATGAAAATGACAACAGAGAAGATAAATAACCTTCACTCTGAAAACATAGCCAATATAATTGTTTTAGACAGACATGAACTAATGAGATCTAACACTATAAATAACCTGTAAATTTTTTCACGAACATGTGATATACAAAACGAAATGAGGCACAGGGTGCAACCGCATGCACTAGACCAGCATTTCTTATTCATGATCACATGTTGACGACAAATTCTTAGCTGCAGTAGTGTCCGCACCCTTAGGTTTGATTTGTTTCAAGTTAGACAGGAGATAAAAACCAGTAAGATCAACTGAACTTGCCTAATTCAAATAATGTTAACTTTTTGTATAGGTTAAACCATAGACAAGACAACCAGACCTATTTAACTTTTTGTTATTAGTTAAATAACAGACTTGAGCCAATCAGAACTAACCAATTGATCTTAGGTTTGGCTCAGTAAATTTTCTACAGCAAACATGAACCAACAAAATTTAACTTTACTGACCTACTTTGAATGGTTTTAGGTTAGGTTTGGTCTATCTAGATTGCTGAGTTAGCTAACAATCGTCCAGATGTAATCTAATGATTTGAGATACAGGTTTTGTTAGATTCATTGGTGTGTCTTTGGTCGTGAATGGTTCAGTATTGCTCCTCACTCAGTTTTTTGGCTAGCTGCTCAGTGTCTAGTAATTCCCTCCTACTATTAGGTTTCAGAATGTCTTAAGCTGGTACCCACGAGAAAGATAACTGGAATAAGGACTGATAACTTGATTTTAAGACAATACATATACTGGTACTCAATTTTAATCGTCTTGACTTGGAAGTACTTGACTTACATTCTACTGTATTAGGTTAGACAGATTGACTCCAGTACTACTGTACTACCCAGTACAGTATAGTTTAATGGAAATGAAGTAAAGTCCACAATTGTTATGTCTCTTGATTACAGGCCAGTTTTTCATCAACTGGGATCTTTTGAAACCTCATTTCTACATCTCAGTAGTTAAATGAAATTTGAAATGCCAAAGAATCCATTCTGGGAATTTGGGGCTGATAAAACTCAGATATTTTGTTCATATTTCTTATGCCTCTTAAAAGAAACAGAAGTGATAAATTGTCAAATGAAGATGAAGAGTTTTTGAAATTAAACCATTAGTGTACGGTATAGGGGGTCCCTGGGTTACGAATGGGTTTCGTTCCTGAGGACGTTCTTAAGTAAAAATTTACCTAAGTCAGAACACATGCTTTGTGCATACTGTACTATGTACTTAGAGAACAATGTTTAAAATCCCACTATATCATAGCCTAAGTCCTTATATACATCCAAAATCACTTAGTTTAAGAGAAAAGAAAAAATAGAATGACAAAGTACAGTAAATGGAATTAAAAAATGAGTCATCAAGTAAATAAAATATAGTCAACCCTCGCTTTACGCGGTCCCACATTCCGCGTTTCCACGTTTACGCGGTACCCTGCCTAAACCGGAATGCTCACATTCCGCGGTGCGTGTACCCCTTTACGTTAAAGAGCGGCTGGTGAGCCGCGCCATTTTTGGATCCAAACCTCCCGCCATCTCTCCCGCCCTCTCTCGCCATCCGCCATGTTGTGTAAGCGGCGCGAGCAGGGTGCGCACAAGGTCGCCCAGTCATCAAAACATTACCGAGTTCTTCACCCACCACCCACCACAGCCGGCCCAAGTCAGTGATAGTGATAATGATAGTGAGGATATGGACTTATATGGACTTTGAGGGGTTTGACAAAGAGGCCTTGCAAGCCTCTGTGGTGGATAGTGATACAAGTGATACAGGTGAGGGCCAATAATCTGCCCTCTGCCTCGGAACCCACCCCCCATCCCCGTGTGCCCAGCCATCTTTTCTACTAATGTAAGTGTTAAAAACCTAATATTACTGATATTTCTCTTAATTATTAATTGTGTGTGCATACCATCATAAAATTAAGAAGTTATTTTTACTACAACGTAGGTATTGTGTCTGAAAAAGTGGAGTTTGGGGGTCGGCCCGGTCTCTATTTCAATTAATCCCATATGTTATGTTGTTCACTTTATGCGGGCCGCCGTGGGTTGAACTAACCGCGTAAAGTGAGGGTTCACTGTACTGTAAATTTAAAGTTTATCCCGATTCGTATCAGCGGGCATTTGTAAGTCTGATGTTCATAAGTTGGGGACCCTCTATACAGTACAGTAGTTGAAAGTGATTCACTGAATTTAAGTGGTTTATATCTATTGGTCATGTATTCAGACTTTTGATGACCCTTTCAGATAATGTCCACCACTTTTCATTGGTTTTGTTCCATAGTACAGTACAAGTTGGACCTTGCTAATCTGGGAAACTTGGGACCAGACCGGTTCCGGATTAGCGAATATTCCGAACCATCGAAACCGAGGTTAAAAAAAGGCAAACTAATGCATAAAATGTGCTACTACTTGTACCAATACAACTTACATCAGCATAAATCTAGCCCAGGCATACTGGACCTCTTTATGACAAAGTGTTAGTGCTATGGTACAAGTTTACTGTACTGTGACACAGAAATAAGTAGGCCCTGACCGATGTACAACTGTCTTCAGTATAGACACCTTTTCTAAAATAGTAAATGTCACATGTTGGTTCACCACATTACAACCACTTTCACTGCTTGCTGGTCTCTTAGGAGGCATATATAGGGGTAAATTATAAGTATTTAAAGGTAAAATAGTGGCAATAGCCACTATAAGTGAGCCATGACATGTAAATAATGTTGTTGATGTTGGCGGGTGATGGTGTTGCTGCAACTGGCCAAGCGGCAGTCTTACATAAGAACATAAGAAAATAAGGAGTCTGCAATAGGCCGGTTGGCCTGTGTATGGCAGCTCTCTTTCGAGAGTTACTACCACTCTCTATCATCCAAGAATCTATCTAGCCTCCTTTTAAAACTTTCCAGCATTCCAGCACTTACTACAAAGTTGCTAAGCTTGTTCCACTCGTCCACCACCCTATTTGTGAACCAGTTCCTTCCTATCTCCCTCCTAAACCTAAACTTATCCAACTTAAATCCGTTGCTTCAAGTCCTATCCTGCTCGGATATTATAAGAACTTTATCTATATCACCTTCATTGATTCCTTTCACCCACTTAAATACTTCTATCATATCTCCCCGCACGCTTCGTCTTTCTAGGGAATGCAAGTTTAGTTTCTTTAACCTATCTTGATAGGAAAGGTTTCTAAGTCCCGGAATCATTTTCGTCATTCTTCGCTGCACCGACTCCAGTGAATTGATATTCATTCTATAATAAGGGCACCAGAACTGAACCACATAATCGAGATGCGGCCAGACTAGCGCAAGATATTTAGTTGCAATAAGACCTCTGCACTCTTATTACTTATACTTCTAGATATAAAACCTAATACAGTGGTCCCTCGGTTAACAAGCTCAATTCGTTCCAGAAGGTTGCTCGTTAACCGAAACCATTGTTTCAATGGGTTTTTGGGTAATTGGTTCCAGCTCACCGAAAATTGCCTAAATTCAACAAAAAAGGTAGTAAAGTACACTTACTTTGAGGTGTGCATGTAGAAGGCTCCTGGATGATGAAGATGATGATGGGAATTAGAATGGGGGTGGAGGAGAAGGGAGAAGAGAAGGCATTGGGGTGGAAGAGAAGTCACCCCATGGTGCCATTTCACCCATAAAATTTTAGTTCACTTGGTGTAATTGAAGATTATTTTCTTTAAATCAACACTGCACTGCATTATATATTGTCAGTATGTAAAATAAATTTCAAAATGACCAATAGGTAATTTGCTTGGAACACAGAAAAAAAGCATTTATGTTGAAGAGAGTCTGAGCAAGGTGTTACCTCCACTGAAAAGACAGAATCTGACGCCTGTATGGCGTGTTGAGAGGCTGTTTGGCGTGCAACAAACTAGCTTCCTATACAGTCAACCCTCACATTACGCGGTCCCGCATTCCGCGGTTCACCGTTAACGCGGTGCCCTGCCGGAACCTAACATGCTCACATTCCGCGGTCGTGAACCCCATTACGCGGAGAGCGGCTGGCAAGCCGCGCCATTTTTGGACCCAAACCTCCCGCCATCCGCCATGTTGTGTAAGAGGCGCAAAAATGGTGCGCACAAGGTCGCCCAGTCATCAAAACATTCCCAGTTCTTCACCCGCCACCCACTACAGCCGGCCCAAGTCAGTGATAGTGATAATTATAGTGAGGATATGGACTTATATGAACTTTGGGGGTTTGACAAAGAGGCCCTGCAAGCCTCTGTGGTGGATAGTGATACAATTGATACAAGTGATACAGGTGAGGGCCAATAATCTGCCCTCTGCCTCGGAACCAACCGCCCATCCCCGTGTGCCCAGCCATCTTTTCTACTAATGTAAGTGTTAAAAAACCTAATATTATTGATATTTCTCTTAATTATTAATTGTGTGTGCATGCCATCATAAAGTTAAGATAATATTTTTACTACAACATAGTTGTGTGTCGTCAAAAAGTGGAGTTTGGGGATCGGCCTGGACTCCATTTCAATTAATCCCATATGTTATGTTGTTCACTTTACGCGTTCCTCACTTTCCGCGGTACCCTCCGGGTTACATTAACCGCGTAATGTGAGACCCAACTGTACTTCAATTATGTTCAATAATTGTTAAAATGACTAAAAAACTGAAAATAAAACTTTTAAAATTATTGAATAGTACAAACTTAATGATATTTATTAAAATAGTAAGGAATTTAAGCCCTAGAACCGATTACTGTATTGGCGGACTAATACTACAGCTGGTGGACCGCCAAATGCAAGCGAAAACATGTGGAGGGGCGCTCGTAAGAAATTCGTTAATCGAGGGATTGTTCATTAACTGAAATCTCGTTAACCAAGGGATCACTGCACTCTGTTTGCCTTATTTCGAACATTAGTGCACTGTTTTCTAGGCCGTAGGTCCGGGCTTACAAGTACCCGTAAGTCTCTTTCACAAGTCGACTTCTTTAGGTTGATGTTGTTAAGGCTGTATACATTGACAGTATTTGTTCTCCAATATTAAGTACGCTGCACTTGCTGATGTTGAATTTCATTTGCCATTTTTCTGACCACTCTGCAGTTTATTTAAATTAGTCTTGGAAACTAATGACAGCCAGATTCAAACACAAGTCCCGAACCATCGAAGCTGCCGGATTATCGGATCCTGGATTAGCGGGGTCCAACTTGTAGTCTTGTATCGAAGGTCCATTCATAACTGTGTATGGTAAATGTCATGTTTATCTGTTTGTGCTGAAATACTTATAAAGGTAAAATTTACACCAATATACTTCTCTCAGAGGAATCCACTTCAAGATCTATTATACTTCTCTTTTATTCTACCTTGAATTTCCTTCAGTGAGACAGAAATTAGGCTGCTGTCTACATGCCTTCTATGCTCCAGTGAATGAAAACAAATTACTACTGAATATTGATTTATGCTGGAATGAACTAAAGAGTACTGGTGAGCTTGGGTATACTGGATATCATTCAGTGGCTCATTCCTGCTGAAATAAGATATGGTTTAGTAAAGGTTCTTATCATTCAATTGTGTTGGCTGGGCTACACAGTTAATGGTGTTTTTTGTCTTATTCATGAATGTTATGCTTGTGTTCACTTCTGTAAGAACTTAATGGTGGTGTGGGCATCAGAGAGAGCTTCTTTGTCCAGTTTACATGGCTATAGTTCAATCCATTGTAGTACTCCAGTATTTCTGATTGTTAGGGTAAGTGGTAGTGGGTATACATGCTGCACTAATTTTATGATAAGGCACAGTACAGTACCGTATATCAAACCTGCTGAGGAAAATTGATCAGGCCTTTGCATAATAAAGTGTTTCCTATGAGGAATTATTGTATAAATTTCCACATTTTAGAAATAACTTGAGGGTCTCTATAACTGGTACATTGGATTTTTTTGTGAGAACAATCAGGATTTTCCCATTTTCCAAATTCTACCTTCACCCTCCGGTAATGTGGGTCTGCATGCTGTGTATAATGGCAGCTCCAAGGGTCTTCCCAGATAGTATCATATTAGGGGGCTGTTCATATTATTCTCATTGACAAATAATGACCCTGCAACTTTTTTCACATGTAGTTCAGTATTGTATAACTAGATTGCATCTATTAAGAAAGAGCTATTGAATTTATTTAATATTTGATTGGTTAATCTAAAGGGTACTGCAAGATAGGGTGACTTTGGACAGTGTTTGAGGTTTAATTTTTTTTTTTACCTGCTGTTTGTTTGAAGGCTAAAAACATGTTAAGTATGCTATTGGTGTGTGAACAAATGGGCTATCCAAATGTGTTGACAGAAATATAAAAAACAGCATGTGTTTTCTGTTAAGAAAATTTTTGGGTGTCCAAAGTAACCCCATAGATGAGGTGACTTTGGGTGGGTCTGGGGTGACTTCAGACAACAGTGTTAATTCATTGGCTGTACCTGTTAGAGCGTGGCCAGACAGTCTGGGGTTGGCTTTGGACATCAGTGAACTCAGAAAAAATATGAAAAAAATCTGTAGCAATAATATTACGCATAAAGGTCAAAAGAGGAGTCAGGAGATGGGAAAACTTTTCCAGAAAATTGTATTACAGTACAGTACAGTCAGTTCTGCTACAACGCGATAGTTGTGTTCTTGTAAAACCTTGCGTTATAGAAATTCACGCAATAGAAGTAACAGGGCTTATGGAGAAAATAGGGTTAGATGCAGATTACTCGAAATTGAAAAAAAAATTAGTGGTTAGCCTAACACAGAGGATAGCACAGTCTAAGTAAATGTTACTTTCATGTCTAATAATGAAATCATACAGTAAATGTAACACTTTACCTTGAAAAAATATGAATATAACTTGATGGGGGAGAAGGGTGATTTTGAGGTTGAGGAGTCATGCAGACAGGAGTTGAGAGTTGTCATCGTCATCATCAGTACTATCGTCATCAGGTGCAGTTTTGGTTGCATGGTTGGGACGAAAAAACGTCCAATTCCAGAAGTGGATGGCTGTGGTTCAGTGTCTTTAGACTGCTTCTTGTGAGTTGACTTAAAAAAGACTTCTAATGTTTGCTGCTTTGCCTTCTTTCTTCTTTCACAAAGAAACTGTTCATAAGGTGCCAAAAAAGATTTAGCACCACGAACTGCAATCCTGCTCCGTTCTGCATTGTAGTCATTGTTCTATACAAACACTTAGAAGCCGTTCCATCTCCTCAAGTTCCTTTGGCCCTGATCTCACAGTTTTGCTTGCACTCAAGCCTTTTCCAGCAATACAGCTTGCTTTAATCTTTCCTGCATTGTCTCTAATGGTGCTTAAAAGTAGACTCCTTTATTCCCGTTGCACGCACAATAGCACATGTTCTTTCCTTGCGTTCAAAACGCTTGATAACATCAAGCTTCTCTTCAAGTGTTATAGCCTTTCTTTTACGATCACCACCGGGAATGCGATCACCAGAACGCTTCTTGGAGATATTCTTCTTTTCCATATTCACAGTTAATACCACAAAATTGGAGAAATATTAAGCAAAAATCACTGAGGACGCTTCAAAACAACCCATGTGTTTCAACTGATCATGTAATGGGAACTGAGAGCGCAGGTGTAAAACGCTATTAGTCCGCACTGCGAAATATTATTTTATTTATTTTTTCATACTGTACAGTACATATTAATGGGAACAACTAAATTTGCAAAAAAAGGATGAAATTTATAAAGTCCCTATCAAATAACACTTCACAAACAAAACACATGAATCAATTGAACATGTGATGTCGAACGTGAACTGTAAACACTGCATAACCCCTCGTCAAGCGACAGTACATTTAAAACTTTAGAGTGAAATCACGTTACAGCCAACACGCGTTCGCGTTTTACAAATATCGTTCTTCTATTCATCAATCGCGTTGCAGTGATCCCTCGGTTAAAGAACGCCTCGGTTAACGAAATTTCGGTTGACGAATTACTTGGGAATTTTTCCCAACATGTTATCACCTGCTTTTGCCTGCTCACCAGCTGTAGTATTAGTCCGCCAATACAGTAATCGGTTTAGGGCTTAAATTCGTTACCATTTGAGTAAATATCAAGAAGGTTGTACTATTCAATAATTTTCCAAGCCTTATATTAAAGTTTTTAGTAATTTTAACAATTATTTAACATAATTGAAGTACAGGGAACTAGTTTTTAGCGCCAAACAGTCACTTGACTCGCCCAAAATGGCGTCAGTGTGTGTACCTGCCCAGTGGAGGAAGCTTCTTGCTTGAGACTCTCTTGAACATAAACTATTCTTACGTTTTTACAGTACAATTATTGGTCATTCTGAAGTTTATTTTACATATTGACAATATATAATGCAGTGCAGTGTTGATTTAAAGAAAATAATCTTGAATTACACCAAGTGAACTAAAATTTTATGGGTGAAATGGCAGCATGGGGTGACTTCTCTTCTGCCCCAATGCCTTCTCTTCTCCCTTCTCCTCCACCCCCATTCTAATTCCCATCATTGTCATCATCAACCAGGAGCCTTCTACATGCTCACCTCAAAGTAAGTATACTTTACTGCATTTATTTTTAGTTTGTATGTAATTTTCGGTGAGCTGGAACCAATTTCCCAAAATCCCATTGAAACAATGGTTTCGGTTAACCAAATTTTCAGGTAACGAACGACCTTCTGGAATTAATTGTGTTCATTAACCGAGGGACCACTGTATAGTCAATTCGCGTTGACAAAACACGCGTTGTAGCAGAAATGACTGTACAGTAAAGCCTCAAATAATGACGGTAATGTGTCCTCCGATATTGCAGTGTAAGGTAGATCATCGTATCGCGAATCATTAATTACCATTAAAATAAAGCAATAATAATGAGATGCATTCCCAAGTGTGACCTTTTCATATCTTTTGTGTGGCTTTTTACCCTCTTTTCCCCCAAAAAACAATACAATTAATGAAAATTGCAAACTACAGTATATTCTTTAAATAATTTTTCCGAACTCACCTTATACAATATAAATGAATAATAGTATGGTCACACAAGAGGAGATGGGACGCCATTGTTTTCGTTAGTGTTTATAGCCGGGAGTCCGGGACGATAGTTCTACATGAGAAAATTAAGAAAATAAGACCCTGGTTGTATCTGTAGTAAAATTAATGTAAAAAAATGAATATATATGTTTTAAGTAATGTTATTTAATGTTAATAAATGGAACAATAGAAGTAGCTAACCACTAATGGCAAAGAAAAAAGTTAAATGGATTGGGAACACCAACATATACGTGCGCATTTAAGGACACCGCCATTTATCTTATTAAGAATATGTACAAAAGATTCATTATTGTTTATTACTAACTCTGTATTTGATTGAATTAATCTTTATATATGCGAAATGAACAATACAATTCATTAATGATACGTAGAATATTAAAACACACAAGAGGATAAGAGACGGCATTGTTACGTAGAATATTAAAACACACAAGAGGATAAGAGACGGCATTGTTGTCAGTGTTTACACCCGTAAGGTCAGTTATCCACCTGAAACTGGTTGTTGTTGTAGTAAAATTAATGTAAAAAATATGTATGTTTTAATTAATGTTATTTAATGTACAGTAGAAGTAACCACTGTTATTAAATAAAAAATGAGACATAGTGGAATGCCAATGTACAGTATACATGCGCACTCAAGGAAACAGTGTCATTCATTTTAAGAATACTGTATGTACAAAAGATTCATTATTATTTATTACTGAATCTGTATTTGATTGAATTAATGTTGATATATGTGAAATAACAATGCAATTCATTAATAATACGTAGAATATTAAAACACACGCAAGGAGACAAGACAGCATTGTTTTCGTGAGTGACGATGGGTTCTTCATAAGAAACTGAAGAAAATAAGACCCTGGTTGTAGCAGTAGTAAACTTAATGTAAAAAAAAATAATACCTGTATGTATGTTTTAAGTAATGTTATTTAATGTTAATAAAAGGAACACTAGAATTGCTAACCACTAATGGTAAAGAAATAAACCGAGATGATTGGGAACGCCAACATATGGACTGTAAGTGCGTACATTTGAGAACATATCGTCATTTCTCCACATATGAATATGAAAGCAACACTTATTTACTGTTCATATATGTTTTAAATAATATTTAGGAATGTAAAACAAAAATTCTATTCACCAATGGTGGTAAAGTCTAAAACATAAGGACAGCCATGAATATTGTGCTAGTTTTTGCTTAGATGACGAAATCATCAGGTTCAACTCTGGCTGAAGCTGTAACTTTCCATAAAGCTGTTGCTGAAACTGTTACTGAACCTGAAGTTGTTGTTGAAGCTGTTTATGATGTTGAATTTGATGGTGTAGCTGAAGTTGATGGTTTAGGCCTTCAAATAATAAAGCTGTCAAAAGAACCTTACACAGCTGCTTTCTTTTCTCATTACAGGTACTCCTCGACTTATGACCTACTTGACTTATGACCACCCGGACACACGACCGCTGCAGTCGTATAAAATATTTTTCAAATTACATATTTTCGAGTCCCGACGTTAGTGATTGCGTTGTGTACTGACAAAATTTTCTTTTGTAATTCCCTTTAAAATGGCTGGCAAGCATAAAAGTGAGAGTTCTTGTGGTGCTGAGAAGAAAAAGAGACATCCATTTTCGATTTTCTATGTATTATTTTCGCATTTTCGACTTACCCTGTCGTAAGTCGAGGACTGACTGTATACATCTTTATGTAGAGGTCATTTGCGTTTATTTAAATTTTAATGCTTTGTTCTGTTAATGGATCCACTTCAGAAAATATGTTCACTGCTTGCTCCATATAATATCCACAGACCTCTCACCTTTTTCATATCATTTTAACACATCTAGTTTCTCAGCTAAGCTCATACACATTCTTTAACTTTTGAACCAGCACTACCATCACTTGCTCTCTTGCTCATGTTGAATAGGGATGCAAAAATGCTGTAAGAAACAAGAGAAAGTTTTTCTTCTTTTCCTGTTCAGATGCGTGAAAACAAAGGGCCCGCCAGCTGCAATTGTTTATACTAGTGATGCTGGCGTCACCACTAACAAGCCCGGCAGCCTCCGTGCGCAAGGCGGGTTTTTTTTTATATAATATTGGGATTTAGTTATTATTTATACAAAAATGTAATACAGTATAGTCTCGATTTAAGCGGATTTGGTTTACGCGTTTGTTCATTTACGGGGCACCTTGCCAGACCGACAATTTTTACTTACACGGTTCATTCCATCACTTACGCGGGAAGCGGTGTGGGCAGGGTGCGCACAAGGTCGCCCAGTCAACAAAACATTACTGAGCTCTTCACCCGCCACAGCCAGACCAAGTCAGTGATAGTGAGGATATGGACTTTGAGGGGTTTGACAAAGAGGCCCTGCAAGCCTCTGTGGTGGATAGTGATACAATTGATACAGGTGAGGGCCAATAATCTGCCCTCTGCCTCGGAACCAACCCCCCCCATCCCTGTGTGCCCAGCCATCTTTTCTACTAAGGTAAGTGTTAAAAAACCTAATATTATTGATATTTCTCTTAAGTATTAATTATGTGTGCATACCATCATAAAATTAAGATGTTAAAATTTTTACTACAACGTACTATTGTGTCGGAAAAAGTGTAGTTTGGGGGTCGGCCCAGTCTCTGTTTCAATTAATCCCATATGTTCTGTTATTTCGTTTACGCGTTTCTCGTTTTACGCGGACCTCCACGGGTTCAATTGACCGCGTAAATGAAGACTATACTGTATATATTTTTTATTTTGTCTTAAATACAAACAAAAATAATGGCATAAATTGAATTGGGTCCTAAATTAACCAGGGTTTTAGATGTGAATCTTTGTTAGTTGAACCGTTGTTACCGGAGGCTTTACTGTACGTACAGTATATGAAAATAACATGCTTTATGCTTCTGTTAGGGGTTCATTTTCAAAGATTCTTCTTTGGGAGTGACATGCCATTACTATACAGTACAAGTTTTATATCATGCAATCTTGCAAAAATGCTTGAATAGTAATTTGATTGTCTCCCAAGTCATTTTTGAGCTGTCCAAAGTCAAAGACAATTTTCACATATTATACCTCTATTCAAGGTACATTTTCAGTTTTATATATACAGTTTTATATATACCGAAAAGTTCGTTAACCGAAACCATTGTTTCAATGGGTTTTTGGGTAATTGGTTCCAGCTCACCGAAAATTTCCTAGTTTCAACAAAAATGGTAGAAAAGTTCACTTACTTTGAGGTGTGTATGTAGAAGGCTCCTGGATGATGATGATGGGATTTAGAATGGGGGTCGAGGAGAAGGACGAAGAGAAGGCATTGGGGTGGAAGAGAAGTCACCCCATGGCGCCATTTCACCCATAAAATTTTAGCTGTCTGGTGTAATTCAAGATTATTTTCTTTAAATCAACACTGCACTGCATTATATATTGTCAATATGTAAAATATATTTCAAAATGACCAATAATTTGCTTGGAAACACAGAAAAAAAGCGTTTAGTTGAAGAGAGTCTCAAGCAGGATGTTACCTCCAGTGAAAACAGAGAGAGACTAACTCCTGTTTGCTGTGTTAAGAGGCTGGATGCCGCGCATTAAACTAGTCACTTTACCTTCAATTATGTTCAATAATTGTTAAAATGACTAAAAAATTGAATATTAAACTTTTAAAATTATTGAATAGTATAAACTTCTTGATATTTACTAAAATAGTAAGTAATTTAAGCCCTAGAACCGATTAATGTATTGGCGGACTGATACTAAAGCTGGTTGCCCGGTCAGTGCAAGCGAAAACATGTTGAGGTTGGTTCTTAAGAACTTCGTTAACCGAATTTTTTTTCGTTAACCGAATTGAAGATCCTTATGGAAGGCAGTTCGTTAATCGAAATTACGTTAACCGAGGTGTTCGTTAAACGAGGGGTCACTGTATATATATATATATATATATATATATATATATATATATATATATATATATATATATATACTGTATATATATATATATATATAATACACACACACATATATACATACACACATATACATACATATACATATATATATATATATACATATATATATACATATTACATATACATATTGTTAGTGGGTCTCTGTCAATCTTAACCCAATCCGCTCCAGAAGGGTCAATGTTTGCTAACCTAAACCATTGTTTCAATGGGTTTTTGGGTAATTGGTTCCAGCTCACCGAAAATTTCCTAACTTCAACAAAAATGGCGGAAAAATTTACTTACTTTGAGGTGTGTATGTAGAAGGCTCCTGGATGATGGTGATGATGTGCATTTGAAGTGGGAGGTGCAGGAGGAGAAGGGAGAAGAGAAGGAAGTGGAGGTGGAGGAGAAGCATTTTACTGCTTCTTGGAAGGTGAGTCACCTTCCATGAAAATGTCAGGAACCTCTGGACTGACAGATTCTCCACCATGAACATCCTCTCTCCTTCTTGAAGTGGAAGGCTGAGGGCTAGCATCTTGTTCCCTCTGCCTTTTACTGAAGAAAGTGTCAATTGTGGTCTGTGGGGCATCTGTCCTCCTCACCATTAACTTATGTTTAAAGAAGGAGACCACTGAGTCCTCAACATGACACAAAGTTAGTTCAGTTTTTTCCACTTCTGGGTGCTTTGAAGCCAGTTCCCTGAACTTCTCCCAGTGGTAAATCACATCTTTCAACTGTTTAGCTGACATATGGTCATCACTTTCAATTTCCTCCTCACCACTGTCAGCCTCTACCCGTAACATCTCATCCAGTTCCTTCAAGTCATTAGGAGTAAGTTCCTCCTCATGAGACATCACAAGCTCTTCCACATCCTTCTCCTCCACTTCAAGACCCAATGACTGACCAATGGACACAATCTCCTGGTCCAACTCTGTGTCATCCTCAAATCCCTCAAAATCATGGACTACTGATGGCCACAGTGCTTTCCATGAAGAATTGAGGGTTCTATTGGAGACTTCTTGCCATGATGACACAATCAATTTTACAGCCTCCAGGACGTTGAATTGTGTCTTCCAGAACTGTTTCAGTGTTAGTTCAGGATCAATGGAAGTTGCCTGATGACACCTCCTAAACATTTTCTTCATGTACAACTTCTTGAAGTTGCTGATCACATTCTGGTCCATTGGCTGTATGAGTGATGTAGTGTTTGGAGGCAAAAACAACACTTTCACAAAGTCAAATTTATACTCCAAATTTCTGGCAAGGTCAGGGTCATGACCAGGAGCATTATCCATGAGGAGAAGAGCCTTTAAAGGAAGTTTATTGGTGGTTAGGTAGCTCTTGACAGAGGGGCAAAACACATCAATAGCCCATTCATTAAAGAACTGTCTTGTCACCCATGCCTTACGGTTGGACTTCCAATAAACTCCAAGCATTGTTCTTACCACTTTCTGTTGCTTGAACACCCTGGGGTTTTCAGAGTGGTAGACAAGCATAGGCTTCAGTCGGAAATCCCCTGAAGCATTGGCACCAAGCAATAGAGTGAGACGGTCTTTCATGGGTTTATGCCCAGGTAAAGAGGCTTCATCCTTGGTGATGAATGTTCTTTTGGGCATCTTTTTCCAGAACAGCCCAGTTTCGTCAACATTGAACACTTGCTGTGGAAGATAATTTTCTTCTTCCATCAGTTTTTTAAATTCAATTAAAAACTTTGCTGCCCCTTCTTTATCAGCACTAGCAGCTTCACCATGCCTAACAACACTTAAAATGTCACTTCTTTTCTTAAATTTTTCGAACCAGCCTTTGCTAGCCCGAAAATCTTCAAATTCTGTTCCTGAAGAACTAGGTTGATCTGTCTTTAAATGTTCATAAATCTCCCTGGCTCTTTCACAAATGAAATCACCAGAAACTGAATCACCTTTCATCTGTTTTTCCCTAATCCAGATGATAAGTAACCTCTCAGTTTCTACGATTAGGGATCTACTTTTAAACACTCTTGTAGATTTGTCTCTCACGTTCACTTCCTTAAATTTGTCTTTTTGTGCAAGAATTGTCGACACAGTTGATGCCGACATGCCATATTCTTTGCATAGCGCATTTGATTTAATACCTTGTTCGTGTTTTTTTATTATTTCCTGCTTTATTTGGATTGAAATCACTTTTCTTGATCTCTTAGGCCCCATGCTGGATTCAAACAATGGCAACACGTATTTTTCAAAGTTAAACTAGCTGTAAATAAAGAATATTTTCTTTAAAATAACACTGCACTGCACTATATATTGTCAATATGTAAAATAATTTTCAAAATGACCAATAATTTGCTTGGAAACACAGAAAAAAGCGTTTAGTTGAAGAGAGTCTCAAGCAAGATGTTACCTCCAGTGAAAACAGAGAGAGACTAACGCCTGTTTGCTGTGTTAAGAGGCTGGATGCCGCGCATTAAACTAGTCACTTTACCTTCAATTTTGTTCAATAATTGTTAAAATGACTAAAAATTGAATATTAAACTTTTAAAATTATTGAATAGTATAAACTTCTTGATATTTACAAAAATAGTAAGGAATTTAAGCCCTAGAACCGATTAATGTATTGGCGGACTGATACTAAAGCTGGTTGCCCGGTCAGTGCAAGCGAAAACATGTTGAGGTCGGTTCGTAAGAAGTTCGTTAAGCGAATTTTTTTTCGTTAAACGAATTGAAGATCCTTTATGGAAGGCAGTTCGTTAATCGAAATTACGTTAACCGAGGTGTTCGTGAACATATTATATATATATATACATATATACATACATACATACATACATACACATATACATAAGCGTTCATACATACACCCATACATCATACATCATACATACTACATACATACATATATATATATATATATATATATATATATATATATATATATATATATATATATATATATATATATATATATATATATATATATATATATATATATATATATATATATATATATATATATCCTTGGGTTATGAACGGGTTCCGTTCCTGAGGACTTTCTTATGTTGGGTTTGTACATTAGTCAGAACACATGCTATGTGCATACTGTACTTACAGAACAATGATTAAAATCCCACTATATCATAGCCCAAGTCCTTATATACTGTACATCTAAATTAACTTAATTTAAGAGGAAAGATGAAATAGAATGACAAAATACAGTAAATAAAAGAAAAAAAAAGTCATCAGGTAAGTTTCAAGTTTAACCCAATTCGTATTGGTGGGCTTTCGTAAGTCGAACGTTTGTAAGTCTGGGACCCCTTGTATCAGGTACCCCTGATTGTTTCTAAATTTACAAGAAAGTTAAGTTTTTAATATTTTTCACTATGTAGTTGTGTTACTCTATGTACTCTGGTACTGTACTTTCTTGCCAGAGAAGAGAAAGGCTTGCAACATTTGAAATTAAAAAAAAAAAGATTTTGGTTATTGAGTTGTATTTATTACTTATACTTTAAATTAGCAAATGATACTCACATGAATACTGCATACGCGTACAGTAAGCACCCACTGAACGTTAATCCTTTGAACGAATCCATACTATAACGAAGGCAAGTTTTTACTACCCATTTGCCGATTAACAAAAGAATATTCTACTATTATGAATGGTAAGTCACCCCTACCTTTCTGCTTTTTCACCACCAGCTCCATGATCACCGCCATCACCACCACTACCTCTATTATCATCACCTAAATCATAATTGCACCTTCCTCCCTCCCTTCCACCCACTGCATCTCACCCCCGACACTCTGTCCCTTTCACTCATTCTACTATGACTCATTCATGACAGTACAATGTTGTACAGTATTATATTTTGTTTATTTGTTATTCTCAGTCCATAATTTAAAATTTATGTAACGTAGTGTAGAAGGAATATGACGTCCAGTTATACTTGCACTCAATTTTGTGGGTACAGTAGACATCAGCTGTTCAGTTGTGGCTGCAGCCAGTGTTACCAACAAACCGATTTATGCATCATCTCCTCACCGCTTACCACATCTCCCCCTTCACCTCCAGCTCCATGATTACCATCACCACCACTACCTCTATTATCACCACCTAAATCATAATTTCAGTGATGGATTTGCTTTAGCTAGACCAGATTAGCACAATATCCACTGCCTCCTACCCACTTTCCATCATCCTCCCTCCCTCCCACCCACTGCTTCTCACCGACACTGCCTCCTACTCATTCTACAATGACTGTCATTC
This sequence comes from Homarus americanus, assembly GCF_018991925.1. NCBI lineage: Eukaryota > Metazoa > Arthropoda > Malacostraca > Decapoda > Nephropidae > Homarus > Homarus americanus. The sequence goes on along the minus strand of NW_024737097.1, from coordinate 22,279,243 downwards.
ATGATACAATATTGTACAGTATTGTCCATTGTTTTTTTGTTATTCTTATACCAAAATTAAAAATTTATGTAACGTAACAGTAAATCCAGTGACATATGGCAGAGAGTAAAGTGCAGACGACACTCAACTAGCAACAGTCACTCGACTCGTTCCCCTTACTGGCACCCGGTGCCAGGTCTATGATCGAAATATGTATGGGAGAAATACATATCTTGTAGTCTAATTTGAAAATGGTGACAGGCCCAGTGATAAATTATATAAACCATGCATTTACCTACGATAATATAAGAAACATTGCATTATTACTAGAGTGAATGAAATATTCCCACAAACAACAATTGACAGCTGTTTATGTTTCCCACCTCCTGGTCAACCAGTGCCCATCTGCCTAAAATGCTCTTTGCTCTGTTTTGGGAATGCTTCATAGGGAGGCTTCTTAGCCCAGAACTGCCAACAATAAAGCAGTCTGGGAAAGATTTTAATACAGTGATCCCTCGGTTAACGAACGCCTCGGTTAACGAAATTTCGGTTAATGAATTACCTTCCATAAGATTCTCCACTTTGGTTAACGAATTCCTTACGAATTTTTCCCAACATGTTTTCGCCTGCTTTTGCCTGCTCACCAGTTGTAGTATTAGTCGGCCAATACAGTAATCGGTTTTAGGGCTTAAATTCGTTACCGTTTGAGTAAATATCAAGAAGGTAGTACTATTCAATAATTTTCCAAGTCTTATATTGAAGTTTTTAGTCATTTTAACAATTATTTAACATAATTGAAGTACAGGGAACTAGTTTTTAGCGCCAAACAGCCACTTGACTCACCCAAAATGGCGTCAGTGTGTGTCCCTGCTCAGTGGAGGAAGCTTCTTGTTTGAGACACTCTTGAACATAAACTATTTTTACATTTTTACAGTACAATTATTGGTCATTCTGAAGTTTATTTTACATATTGACAATATATAATGCAGTGCAGTGTTGATTTAAAGAAAATAATCTTGAATTACACCAAGTGAACTAAAATTTTATGGGTGAAATGGCAGCATGGGGTGACTTCTCTACAGAACTAAAGCATTAACAAGTACTGTAGTGGTATGTTCAGTGTACAGTAAACTGCCTCACTGTGGAAATGCTGTCTTTTGTTGGTATTTACAGTATGTATGTCCATTGATATCTTCATGGACAATAAGGTCATTTGTCCCATTCACCCTCACAAGACTCAAAATGACTCCAACTGTATTATTACTGCTTAGATGCCAGCTATATTTTATACAGTATATTAGTACTTAAAAAGCCTCTTTGGTCTTAATACTGTCCCACAAATGATCCCAGGTGAGCAAGTGTTTTATAGGTGCATATGATCTCACCAGGGGTCTTACAATGACTCATAATGATGCCAAATGACACTTTGTGCTAAGAGTTACCCATAGTGTGACAGGTGCTCATACTCTACAAATTTTGTCTTTGCCACGTGTCAGCTTAGTACTGAGCATGCATGGACTCTTGAAAGTACAATAACTGAAAGTGTTCCATTGTCAACTATAGACTTGAAGGACCTTACAGTTGATGTTATCACAATACATAGTGGCAGTGTATTCCAAGAGTACACAACTCTATTGCCAAAGAAATTAGCTCTGGCAGTTTACTGTACTGATAGCATCTTTAACTTGAGGCTGTGACCTCTAATGGGGCAGCTGACTACAAACTCTAGATATGTACTGTACGGGTTATATGCATATTTGTGTTACTTTTAAAGATATTACCCCATTAACTTCTACCATGCTAATGGACTCATATGAGCCCATAACACGTCTGTGCGCACCGCGCTAATGGACTCATATGAGGCATGAGTTTTCGCGCCATTGTTTGAGCTCGGATCTGGCGTCTACTGGTTGTTATGACAACTTGATGTAACCCTCTACTAATATCTAGCAACTGGCCGCCTTGTTGGCTGGGGTATGAGAGTGCTAGTACGTCAGTTTTTGTTGTGTAGCCTATTGTGTATTGACTTATTATTCAAGTCATTTGATTTGTATATCCCACTTTTTGTTATGCATAAATCGCCTAGTGTTAGTCTATGTAAGAAGATTTAGAACAAGAAAGTGAAGAACATTTGAAAAGTGTGGTGAAAGATTACAAAGAAGAGAGTGAAAGAGAATAAAAGAGTGAACATTGTGTCTGAGCAAATTGATGAACATTATTGAAATTGAAACAATGAACATATTAAGAGTTGACTAGGCTTCCTGGGGATACCATTATAAAAAAACCCAGCCAATGTGTCTACCTTCTGGGTGGCTTGGAAATGACACATCCTGGTAGTAATGATGTTTGTGTATGTGGAATGAAAGAGACATGAAGAAAATCTCTGTAAGGCACTAGTATGAAGAATATAGAAGCATACCTACTAGAAAAACCCTCCCATCCATTTGGCAGTCATTTCCGAGTCGATAACGAGCTCAAAATCCGCATGTAAAATCACGCCACAAATCCTGCCCGAAAACACACCCAGCCAAATATTTCACGCTGTGTCGAGTTATGAATTTGTTTACTATTGTACGTTCATTCTAAGGTGATAAACTATAGAAATAAAAAAAAAGTATACCTATATACAAGAAATTAAAGATTCATAAACAATGTCCCTGGGGAGGCAGACAGGTTATAAAGAGTCAGTGCTGTAAGGGTTAAGTGACGCCGCGGTTTTCTAATGGCAGAATGGCTTCATCACTACAGCATAGCCGCTGTTTTTACAAATTTTCTGCGCTCACTAGTGACATCTTACAGCCTAAATAAGTGAAAATGGGACTAGTGGCAACTGTCCCAGGCACCCTGATGGGTTGCGAGGGGCAGAGTTGTAAAAAGTACCTGACTTTGTTACTTAAGTAAAAGTATTGTTACATTGGCAAAATGTTACTCAAGTAGAAGTAAAAGTATCCAAAGTTCAATGTACTCATGTAGAAGTAAAAGAGTATCTCATTCATAAAGTACTCAAGTACTGAAAGTAAATTTAGAAAAAAAATTATTGTCTCAAATATTAAAATAAATCCTCAGTAAATTATAAAAAAATACTTAACTAACAATAAAAATAAAAGACACATAGTATTACACATGTTTATTTGCAAGTCTTTGTATTGAGATTAATCAATAACTGAATCTCAAAATTATGGCTCCAATCAGGATCTTTTAGGCCTAGATATAAGCACAGCATGACCTACCTCTCTTCTCCCTACAATCCATCACATGAATAGTAAACGGGCTGAAAATATATCCACCCAATACTATGATTACTTTCTTCCTTATCCACACAAGTATCGTCGAATTGGACTTATGGTTCGCAGACATAACAATGTCTGCTCACATTAGGTTAGGATACAGACCTATCTGGCAAGTATCTGAGGTGGGGATGATCCGCACTTCTCTTCCAGTAAACTCTGTACCCAGCGCTAACACCTTTCAACACTATTTCCTTGACTGTCCCACTGTCAGGGACCTCCTACCACAGGACAAGTCACTAACCACTATATGTCACCACCTACTTATTCATAATAATTTTGATTTAATTCTTGTATTGTCTCCATATCACAAATCATAGCGTGTCCTGTGAGATATGAGTACCAATAAATGTTTTAGTGTCTGACCACATGGTCTTGTAACTTGGCTTGTCACCCCCAGGGGTGTTATAAATTAAATAATAAATAACACACCCAGCATGAATAAACAGATGCTCACAAGCAGCAGATGCAGGTAGTGAGTGTTAAGCTTGAGAGATAAGTCACATAATGTCGAGAAAGACCTCAGTTGCTCCATTTCATCCCCTGGGCATGACAAGTTGCACTGTAGTTTGAGCTTTTCCCCATCTAGTTATTATATATCTTATTTGTATCACTTATGTTACTTGTATATTATTTGTAATTCGAAACCCATTCCCCAAATATGTAACTGTATATTTTCAGCCTTCTGGCTGCCAAGCTCTTTCAATAAACCGTTAATTATTATTATTATTATTTATTATCAAGCTTCTTCACTTGAGTTTGTGGATGATCGTTGCTTCCATAGTGACTGAGTCTGATTAAGACTCACCGTGAACTGTCCCTCTAATTGGGATGTGGCTATGTCATTTTTCGATTCTATTTGCTAAGTGTGTGTGATGTGGTGTTGGGGTATTAATTAATGAATAATAACTCTGGCCTAAGGTTAAAATGCTTTGAAAGAATTTGAGGTGGATGTAGGATAGGTGATGAGTGGGCCTCATGTTTTTGACCTGACTTGACCTGACCTGTTATGATGTCACCCTTTTTTTTATGAGCTTCATTTTTGGTGGAGGTGGTGTGTGAATTAGTGGATCCCATGCTATTGACCTGACCTGAAGTTATGTAAGGTCACCCATTGTATATAAGCCTCTCAGTCCCTGTAAATTCATTTGCCTCTGAAGATTTTTTGAATAAAGACAAAAGCTAAGGTGCTCCAGTGTTTCCCTTTTCCTGTGTGTTTTTATCAAGATTTATCTTGTCCACATTTCCATTGTGGATCTACATGAAATATGTAAAAAGTATGCAACTGGTCACAGTTTCCTAAATACTCCTTGATAAAATAACTGGTGCATCTTAAATGGCGTTCTTTTATGTAATTATTTATCGTTTTTTATACATTTAGTACAGGCATCCCCCGCGTTACGGAAGGGTTCCGTTCCTGGAAAATTGACCGTATCGCGAAATTCCGTAACGCGAAACCTATTTTCCCATTGACTTCCATTATAAAACTGGAGATGCGTTCCTAAGGAATTTATTCGGCCCCCAAAAAGTAATTCAAGCACTTTTATTAATGAAAATAAACATTTATAAACACATACAATACAGTACATTAAATAATTTATGATATACCTTCTTAAAACACCAAGTTTAATATCCAATGTAATACCTTTGCAGCTTGTTGTTGCACTACTGCGGTCACTTCCACTTGATGGCCTCTTTCCAATCATCTTGAATAAGGGTAATGCACTATACTGTACTTACTGTATGTTTGTAAAAGTTTAATCCAACTGCTGGGGGAGAAACATGCGTGCACACTGGATGTAAACAATGGACTGACTCCTTGTGGCGATGCCACGCTTGGCGGTAGCAAACACCAAGAAATCCACACCAAACAAAATATAATTTTTAACAACAAATTATAATTTTATATAGTGATTTTTTTTAAATTGTTAAAATTTACCCGAATTTCCATAAGGGCGGATTTACAGGCCGTAACGCAAAATTATTGGTCATAATTTACAAATTCCGTAAGAGCGAAATTCCGTAACCCGGGCTTCCGTAACACGGGGATGCCTGTACATTCCCCGTAGGCTGAAGTAGGTTTTACTGTCTATGGCGTCTCTGTAGGTGTGAGCGTATTAATGGAATTAATTTCGAGAGTACGTATACTGTACAGTAGTAGTTCTGTAAGGAAGTTATGCTTAATTGCTGTGCACTGGTAACTATCATGTTTGTAATTCGGTAAACTTTGCAATGTACTGTACTTATAACGTTAGTTTTCAGGAAAGTATTTGTTAACTTGATATACATAATTTATTAGTCAATTTAACGGAAGATTTGTGCAGTAAATGACCATTCTGTGTTCGTCCATGCTCGACCCTAATGAGTTATTGTGTCATCCAAAATTTTCCACATGCTGTATTATATGAGAGTAACTGAGGAGAAAATAGACAACAATGGAACTAGTTGAGGGACTGTGTGCATGGTGGTATAAGTTACAAGGCTACTTGACCTCATGTGAGTGTGAGGAGTAAGTTACAGGAGGCCTCCGGATTACGTACATCCGACTTATGAGCATCCACTGATACGTACGAGGTCCCATAAAGTTTGACTTTAAATTTACAGGATATTTTATTTACCTGATGACTTATTTTTTTACTTTCATTTACTGTATTTTGTCACTATTTCTTCTTTTCTCTGAAATTAAGTGATTTTAGATGTATAGAGGGACTTAGGCTATGATTAAGTGGGATTTTAAGCATTGTTTTGTAAGTACGTTATGCACATAGGGTATGTGGTTCGTCTTAAGTACAGTTTCGACTTAAAAACGTCTGTAGGAACGGAAATCGTATGTAACCTGTGGACTGCCTGTATGTGATGAGTGTAGGAGAATGAAAACACTGAAAGCTTAAATGTATGTACAGGTACACTTAATAATTTAGTTAGTGTTAGAAAATAATAAAATAAATTAGTGTACAGGTACAGAATTGCTTTCCTTGGAAACATTATCATGATAGTATCCACTTTATGTAATTATCCATTTTAGGGAAGCCGCTTGGTTCTCAGCTTATTGGTTGACAGATACTTCAATAGGTCTGTTAATTATTAATTTTAACAGTAAGCAGAACTTCAAACTTCTTTTAATACTGGATACCGTATTTTCCTTCTCATGATATTCAGGAGCAACATATAAGGCTGGCTTACATCTGTGGAGGTGGCTGGGTTGGGCTCCTACCACAACATTTTATAACTAAAACACACCTCTGTATGAAACTGGATTGTATAAAAAGCTGTAATACATTAGTAAAGTAGTATGTTACACAACTGAATGGTGTGGGGAAATGATATAGCTGGGGCTTAATGTAATTCTTGTAATTGACCACCTTACTTTTTTTATTTCAAGAGCGAGATGGAGGACTCGGGTGCGATGACAGCTAATGCACAGGAGTTCTGCCTCCGCTGGAACAACTTCCACTCCAGCTTAGTAACAGCACTGGATGGATTCAAGAATGACCAAGATTTTGTAGATGTAACTCTAGCGTGTGAAGGGCAGTTCCTCAAAGCTCACAAAATGTTACTTTCAGCATGTTCAGTTTTCTTCAGAGATCTCTTGAAGGTGAGTAACAGTTTCTCCATTTTTGTGTGAAAACATAATACCTATTGCGGCATAGCTCTTGAAAAAGGTGACTTAATAGGAGTCCGTGAACCCTTTTCTTGGACCCCTACTGGCTGCCAGGGTTACTGTTAGTTATTATTTTACCAATTCCTTCCTATTGGAAGGGAGATGGGAAGATGGCTGGGTGTTTGCTCAGAGTGAGGGTCTGGCCAATTAGTGTCCACAATGTCATCTTTTCTCTATGAATTTGTACAAAACTGTGTTTGTACACTAGAAACATCTCCTAGCTGATCATAACTGAATGGTACTTTAAAGAACAAAATCTCTTGCTCCAGTTCTTGATATATCGTGAGTGTTTAACTATGGGTTAATGCAAATCAAGTTTTACAAAATTTGGGTAATTGAACATACTTCAGATTTTTTATTCAACCTGTCTAAGAATGTGAGAGGTAGCTTGTGTTGTGGATTTTGTTATTATTATTATTATTATTATTATTATTATTATTATTATTATTATTATAATAGATTCATGGTGTTTTAAGTGGCAGGAATTTTGCTTAAGTTTAATGTATGCCCAGAGTTGGTTGGGTTTTCTCACAAATTTATGTTTTGGCTTGGTCATATGTGTATAGTCAAGATTAGAGTTTTTATTTCTCAAGCGTTTTTATTAAAAAAAAGTGAACTTCAGTTCAGGTATACCCCGTTAATCGACGATGCATATGCAGACTGAAAAGTCGTTGGTTCGTGAATCAACGGTTATCGAAGCTATTAATCCCATAAAAATACAGTATAACAAATCTTACAATTTCGGGAGGTTAGGGACCGGCCACCCCAATGCTACCCTTGATATATCTGTTGTGGACACTGTCAATTAAGAAAATAAGGCAGATATATACAGCAAGCATAATAAGCATTAAATAAGGAACAAAAGCAAAATTGACTTTTACTGTATGTACCTATGTTGAGGATGGTAGAGACTGTCGAGAGTGGTAAGTTCAAGTCTCTACCAATCATAGCTGGTCCATCACCACTCTTATTGCTGCTCATCACATTAAGCTTGGCAGTAAGACTCACAGACTTATGCAACCTCTTAGGGGCAGCACAGGAAGAACTATCACTGGGGCGTTTAAGCATAATTACGTAACATACGAAGTCGGAAATAACGAAAAACACGAAGTCGGAGACAACTGGGTAAGTGTAAACAAGTGCAGAGAGGTGGGAATGAGTCGGAGGCAGCGCGCAGAACTTTTGCGTGGCAAGAATTCGCACCATGCCACCGCCTGCCAAATTCAAAACAGCTCTGCTACTCCTTCCCAATTGTCGCATCAATGGGGTATCAGCAATCGTCGGTTATGCGAAGCGGTGGTTAATGCAACATTGGTTTACTGGGTATACCTTTAAATCCAATTCCTCCACAATAATGTATGGGGTTGTCTAGAGTTCTGCACTGTTTGCCCAAGTACATTAAGCTATGTCCTTGAATTTAAGGCAGAGATGGCTTTTCTACAGTGCTTCTACCTTAGCCTTGTCACAAAAAGTCTGATATCTCTTTCATCCTACAGTATGTAGGGTGTGGGTCTGTTGCAATGATTTTGTTCCTGAAAACCCTTGTGATCTCCCGAATGCGATATGTGAAAGAAAGTTTCTCATTGGAAACGACAGGCAGTATTTGGGAGGGATGCATTTCCTGACTGGGAATTTTGGGGCTAGTTGTATTGATTTTTCAAACAGAAATGCTTATAGATTGATAAGAAAATGTGAAATACATACAAACACTGTACTATAATATGTAAAATACAATATAAATGATGAAAAACATGAAATACTTACAAAAATACTGTATATGAAGTACAATATATAATACATCTTCTTAATACTGTTCAACTGACCTCCTGCCACCCACCCAGCAACAACTAACCACCACCACCACTGCAGGAAATGGGAGGGAGGCGGGAGGCAGTGGACATCACACAGATCTGCCCTGGCTGAAGCTAATCCATCTCTGCATCAATGAAATTATGATGAGGTGGTGATAATAGAGGTAGTCATGATGATGGGGGGTGGTAATGATGGAGGCGGTAGGTGGGGAGGTGATGCATCTCAGTTTCTTTCGTAACATTGGCCACAGCACTGCCAGATGCTATTGAACAGCTGATACACAACATCTTAAAATATGGAGTGAGAAAGTAGAAAGGTGGGGATTAGTAGAGAGGTGGAGTGTAAGGAAGTGGTAACATACACCACGTGTGTTGTGAAGCACTCCTCAACAGCTGACGTTCAACTTAACCACACACAATTTTGTGTTATACAATAAGACCTACACCTAATATAAAATTGTAGGGCATTTAATAATCAACTGTAGTCATGGGTACTCACTAAAGTGAGTACAGTATAAACAAAGCGAGTTGCTCTCAGCATGTTGTGAGTGTTGGGACTTGTGACTTTTGACATCTTTTATGGATTTTCATCATTTATTTGTTATTTTTTCAAGTAAAATTAGAGCGCCAAGATGCAAGCAAAAGTACTATAATGAAGCAATGCTCATGGGGTAGTGCTAACCAGGGTATTACTGTAACATATTGTGATAACAATGCCCAAGCAGGTATGTTCGGGTAATGCCCCAAAGAGCAGAAAGCACCTTATCAGGAAGGATAAACTTGAAGTGCTAGCTATGGTTGACAATAAATACCTGAATATACTGTAAGTGTGATCCACTTCATCCCCACTAAAAGTGAAAGCGAGTTGAAGTGGGTTGAATGAGTTGAGGGCAGTAGCAAAAGGGGGCACCATGGCCACATGCTCTCCCCCCTACCCATATATGCCACTGGTGGGAGGTGAACGTTTTCTGAATGCATCCTAGTCTCCCCAATGTAACATGGCATACACAGCGTAGCAACCATGCATCTGAAGTCAGCTTGCTGGCTGAACTCGTCCATTCTCGGCTTCACCCATAGGATGCTTCAAGGGCGAAATGATATATTTTTTTGTAAAAAAAATATGTGCTATTGGATTTCATGATGTGCTAGCTATTATTTTCATTGTTTCTTATTGCAGTGTTTGCTCATTTTTGGCATATGTAAAATACAGAATAACAAAGGATTGGAATCTATTCCCATATACTCATTGTTAAATCTACCCATGACAAAGAATTTCACGAAATGGATTTCATGAACAAACAGTATCCATTTCATTGCCAGACTATTACTGTACCCATCACATCCACATTATCTCGCACTGCACAAAGCCATCCATGTCAGATTCTGTACATACGTACGTCTGGACTAGGGAATCTTCAAATATTTCTTTGGGGTCTGAAAGCTAGAATCTATAACCTTACCTACATCTATTAACATTTTAAATAAAAAAAACTTATTTTACTGACAGTATATCATAAGTATGATTGTTTTACATGAACTATTGTAATTTATTAAGAGCTTAAATATGTCAATCTGTGGTAGTGTAATATGTAGGCTGTTGTTTTGAACAGTTTTACCTCCCTGCTGATATGGACGTCCGAATAATGGATTCCGTCTGAGTAACAACGTCATTGTGGCTTAATTAGTCCAGTACTCAGGGTTTTTAACAAATAGTCTTACCCTCTGAATGGAGTAAAGTCCATTTCTTGGGTTCTCTCTCTTGGGGATTATCCTTATGTGAATTTGTTTGTTATAGCCAAAAGTCCAATGTGCCGGTGTTTGTCATGCCCGTTGTCCAGTCTTTAGCCTATGGAGTGAACACATTCTCATGGGTTTAATATCCCTTTGATTACTCAGCTTTTTCAGGGAAGTTGTACATTTATGGGATATTACTTTGATACAGTAACTTTACTTTTGGCCTGATGTGAATTATTTTCCTCTTTCTATGGAACTGCCCTTAACCCTCTTACTGGTTCCTCTAGTAAGTTGCATAATGTGATGGAAGCATTTTGCTGTTTGTTTTTGTTTTGTCATAATGATCAGGCAAGGAATCACAATCCTTAGCTGCATTAGTTACATTTTATTTTATTTTTTTTAAGTTACTTAGCTTTCCTTATATGCTTGGAGGTGTTGGTTAAGTTATTTTTTTTCTGATAAATGGTTTAATCTTTTTATATCTGTGGGTGAAGGTTGGTAGTTTTTTCCCTCCTGATCTGCACAGGTAATTCCATTTACAGTACAAGGTTATTTATTTTTAGTGGAGACTGTAGTCTGGAACTTGTTCACCCTTCTACCTCCCTTAGCATTCATGTCTAGATAAGTAACTGGAACTGATGTGTTTTTAGTAGGTAAACCCATTTTTATGTGGATTCATAAAGGGTAGGGCCATCACTACACTGCTTGGTCAAACACTTGTTCTTACTTAGACTTCCAGCCTTTCCCCCCTCTTTCCAGTTTCATTGGTTGTTCAGGGGTAAGGAAGGATGATCAATAAAATAGTTAGTAATTAATTAATAGATCAGTCCAGGTTGACACAAGGGGCCCATTCAAAGGACTTGATTGAGGGCCTTTTAAAAATTTTTCTTGTTACAAGAACCCCAGGCTATATGGTCTGCCAGAAAGGAGATTTTAGCATAAATTTTGCAATTCACCTTGCTTTTATTTTATTCATAAAGCATTAGATGAAATGAGTGCAAGTTATCACATTTACCATTTGCATTCATGATTTAACCTTACTCGAAAGTGAAAAGTAAAATAATTTAAAATTATATTTAAGACCTATTTGTGGTCCTCTTTAAGGATTCCCATATTCCTGATTACCTTTTTGTTTGTTTTGTCTTCCACTGTATGTGAAAAGTGTTCTTTCTTGTTTCAGGCAAATCCTTGTCAACATCCAATTGTCATATTGCCGCCAGAGGTACGTTTTGCGGATTTAGAGAAGCTTCTACGATTTATATACCAGGGGGAAGTAAATGTGCATCAAGAAAATTTGGCTAGATTTCTCAAAACAGCAGAAATGTTGAAGATTAGAGGCCTTGCAGAGGATAGTGAAAAGGTGAGCCTTGTACACACTATCTTTTTATTATCTCCCTTACTCACAAAAGTGATTGGTGGATGTAGCAATTTAATCTTTCTCATGTAAGTACAGGTTGACCATCAAAAATCCGCCAATCGATAAACCGGAACCTTCAGTTTTCCGGCATGGATTTCGGAGCGCATTTTCAAATTTCCTGCCTTGGCGCACCATTGTTTTCTGGACGCGCCGTTTATGTTTTGATAGCGCTGTACTCCAGAATCAGCTGTTGGGTCTTGCTTGCACCTGCTAACAAGCATTCATGCTCATTCCTTCTGATTTTATCATTTAATTGCTGCTGTATAGTGTTTAATTTTCTTTTTTTTTAAAGGACTGTACAGGTAGTAATTTTCTGTTAAATATACTGTATACAGCATATATAATAAAATTTCATTTGCTTTTCATTTAGTGTTTAATTTTCTTTGTTTAAAGGACTGTACAGGTAGTCATTTTCTGTTAAACTTATACAGCAAATATAACCATCAGTTTTCCGGCATTTTCGAAAATCCAGCACTCCTCAGGTCCCGAGGTTGCCGGATTTTTGATAGTCAACCTGTAGTGCAGTACAGTATTTGAACACATTCAAATGTTCATCACCAATTTGGTATCCAGTCGATAACATAAGTTTTTGATTGACAGATATTACCCAAACCTTACATTGACATCATCTAGGCCTTTTTCTACTTTCAACCTAATTCTGCATTTTTGTAAGAGCTGTTACCTTTATTTTTTTCTTTTCCTCTCCCAAGTGTTCACATGCCAAGTGATTCACCAGGTGCTTATTGCAACTCCAGTTGACAACTAATGCTATAGGCACCTGTAATGATCCCAGATGCTCATCACCATGTGCAAATATTAATTATGACCCAACTTTCTGACAGAAGCTCATAATGATGTCAAGTGACTAGACTAGCTTGTGCTCATAATAACCCCAAGTGAAATTATAATTGCTCATAATGATACCATGTGTTATGATGACCCTAAGTGACCAGTTGGTACTCAACAATGTAACCCAAGTTAATCTACAAGTGCTCTTCAGGATGTCAGGTGACGAGCAGGTGCTCATAAAGATACCAAGTGACTAACAGGTGGTCATAATGATGCCAAGTGACTAGTAGGTGGTCATAATGATGCCAAGTGACTAGTAGGTGGTCATAATGATGCCAAGTGACTAGTAGGTGGTCATAATGATGCCAAGTGACTAGTAGGTGGTCATAATGATGCCAAGTGACTAGTAGGTGGTCATAATGATGCCAAATGAGGTGGTCCAACTAGGTGGTCATAATGATGCCAAGTGACTAGTAGGTGGTCATAATGATGCCAAGTGACTAGTAGGTGGTCATAATGATGCCAAGTGACTAGTAGGTGGTCATAATTATGCCAAGTGACTAGCAGGTGGTCATGATTATGCCAAGTGACTAGCAGGTGGTCATAATGATGCCAAGTGACTAGTAGGTGGTCATAATGATGCCAAGTTACTAGTAGGTGGTCATAATGATGCCAAGTGACTGATGAGTGGTCATAATAGATGCCAAAGTGAGCTAAGTACCAGGTGTGGTCATAATGATGCAGGATTACTGGCTGGTGGATCATAATGATGCCAAGTGACTAGTAGAGTGGTCATAATGATGTAGAAGTGAGACTGAGTAGGTGGTCATAATGATACCAGGATTACTGGCTGGTGGTCATAATGATGCTGAAGTGACTAGTAGGTGGTCATAATGATGCCAAGTGACTAGTAGGTGGTCATAATGATGCCAAGTGACTAGTAAAATTGGTCATAATAATGATACCAAGTTACTAGCTGGTGGTCATAATGATGCAGTTACTGGCTGGTGGTCATAATGATGCCAAGTGACTATTAGGTGGTCATAATGATGCCAAGTTACTAGTAGGTGGTCATAATGATGCCAAGTGACTAGTAGGTGGTCATAATGATACCAAGTTACTAGCTGGTGGTCATAATGATGCCAAGTGACTAGTAGGTGGTCATAATGATGCCAAGTTACTAGTAGGTGGTCATAATGATGCCAAGTGACTAGTAGGTGGTCATAATGATGCCAAGTGACTAGTAGGTGGTCATAATGATGCCAAGTGACTAGTAGGTGGTCATAATGATGCCAAGTTACTAGCTGGTGGTCATAATGATGCCAAGTGACTAGTAGGTGGTCATAATGATGCCAAGTTACTAGCTGGTGGTCATAATGATGCCAAGTTACTAGCTGGTGGTCATAATGATGCCAAGTGACTAGTAGGTGGTCATAATGATCTTGAAATTGACTAGTAGGTGGTCATAATGATGCTTAAAGTGACTAGTAGGTGGTCATAATGATGCCAAGTTACTAGCTGGTGGTCATAATGATGCCAAGTTACTAGCTGGTGGTCATACGTGATGCCAAGTGACTAGTAGGTGAGATTATAATGCCAAGTGACTAGTAGGTGGTCATAATGATGCCAAGTGACTAGTAGGTGGTCATAATGATGCCAAGTGACTAGTAGGTGGTCATAATGATGCCAAGTGACTAGTAGGTGGTCATAATGATGCCAAGTGACTAGTAGGTGGTCATAATGATGCCAAGTGACTAGTAGGTGGTCATAATGATACCAAGTTACTAGTAGGTGGTCATAATGATACCAAGTTACTAGCTGGTGGTCATAATGATGCCAAGTTACTAGTAGGTGGTCATAATGATGCCAAGTGACTAGTAGGTGGTCATAATGATGCCAAGTTACTAGCTGGTGGTCATAATGATGCCAAGTGACTAGTAGGTGGTCATAATGATGCCAAGTGACTAGTAGGTGGTCATAATGATACCAAGTTACTAGCTGGTGGTCATAATGATGCCAAGTGACTAGTAGGTGGTCATAATGCTTGAAGTGACTAGTAGGTGGATGCATAATGATGCTTAAGTTGCTAGCTGGTGGTCATAGCCGATGCCAGAAGTGACTAGTAGGTGGTCTGTAATGATGCCAAGTTACTGGCTGGTGGGCCATAATGATGCCAGAGTTACTGGCTGGTGGGTCTGTGATGCTTAAGTGGCTGTGGGTGGTCATGGCCGATGCCGAGTTACTAGCTGGTGGTCATAATGATCTTAAGTGACTAGTAGTGGTCATAATGATGCTAGATTACTAGCTGGTGGTCATAATGCCAAGTGACTAGTAGTGGTCATATTGTGCCTAGTGACTAGTAAGGTGGTCGTGCAAGTTACTAGTAGGTGGTCATAATGATGCCAAGTGACTAGTAGGTGGTCATAATGATACCAAGTTACTAGCTGGTGGTCATAATGATGCCAAGTGACTAGTAGGTGGTCATAATGATGCCAAGTTACTAGTAGGTGGTCATAATGATGCCAAGTGACTAGTGGTCATAATGATGCCAAGTTACTAGTGGTGGTCATAATGATGCCAAGTGACTAGTAGGTGGTCATAATGATGCCAAGTTACTAGCTGGTGGTCATAATGATGCCAAGTGACTAGTAGGTGGTCATAATGATGCCAAGTTACTAGCTGGTGGTCATAATGATGCCAAGTGACTAGTAGGTGGTCATATTGATGCCTAGTGACTAGTAGGTGGTCATAATGATGCCAAGTTACTAGTAGGTGGTCATAATTATGCCAAGTGACTAGCAGGTGGTCATGATTATGCCAAGTGACTAGCAGGTGGTCATAATGATGCCAAGTGACTAGTAGGTGGTCATAATGATGCCAAGTTACTAGTAGGTGGTCATAATGATGCCAAGTGACTAGTAGGTGGTCATAATGATGCCAAGTGACTAGTAGGTGGTCATATTGATGCCTAGTGACTATTAGGTGGTCATAATGATGCCAAGTTACTAGCTGGTGGTCATAATGATGCCAAGTGACTAGTAGGTGGTCATAATGATGCCAAGTTACTAGTAGGTGGTCATAATTATGCCAAGTGACTAGCAGGTGGTCATGATTATGCCAAGTGACTAGCAGGTGGTCATAATGATGCCAAGTGACTAGTAGGTGGTCATAATGATGCCAAGTTACTAGTAGGTGGTCATAATGACACTGAATGACTTAAAGATGTCAAAGATGCCACATAAATCATTGGCATCTATAGTGCTTCACTTGATATAATTTTTGGGTGTAGGTATGTCATGAAATTATTGAGTTCCAATTTGGTTGTAATTTGTTGAATATTTAGAATTTTGCCCACTATTTTCATATTCATTCCGAATTCAAATCGTGTAATTAATTTTTAAAAGGAACATATGAATTAAGCTGAAATCTGAAATATAATAATCCATATTAATGAGGGTACAGTGTATTAAGATTTGGATGGCTAGGAGAAAACTTGAGCTGAGTGATAGCAAAACCGAGATTATCGTCGTCCATGGATGGTAGACAACACAGATGATTTTGGCTCTTTAAACTCTGGGGAAGTACAACTCAGTCCTGTTGATTCTGTTCATAATCTTGGCGTGTAATTTTGATCAAAACTGAATTTTAAAGAGCATAAAAATTTTGTAGTTAAGAGTTGCAACGTTTATATTTGGAATCTATATGCTGTTAAACAGTTTTTAGATATACAGTGTCTTGTGACACAATTACATTAACTTATTTTGTCTCGGGTTGACTATTGGTACTCTATAGGTCTGCCGACCTAATTGTCTACTGAAGAAAGTTCAGACGGTGTTGAACAGGGTTGCCAAGCTTATTTTTGCTCTCCTATTGAGGACTCCCAGTACCCCATTTTTGATTGAATTGTATTGGCTTCCAATTAAAGCTAGGATAGAGTTCAAATTCTGTCTAATGATTTTTAAGACACTTATGTTTGGTGAACCTAAGCATTTGGTCAACCTATTATTTCCTCTGCCTACACATTCTGAAATGATTTTGCCTAGTGGTGATGATCCTTCACGTCTCGAGGAGCCTGGAGCAGTACGGGAATGTTCTTTTGGTGCCCGATCCTTTTCCTGTACAGCACCCAGATTGTACAATATGTTGCCTGCATCCATGAAGCAGCTGACTTCTGTGGAAGCCTTTAAGAAACATCTTATGATCTTTCTTTTTTATAAAGCTTATGCTCGTGAACAGTGTATGGTGATAGAGAATCACAGGGTTCAGGAAATATTAAAACTTAAGGGTATATGAATAATAGAAATTGAACTGTCACTTTTTGTCATCTTTTATTGTAGTACTGTACAGTAGTACAGTATTTCTATTTATTCTTAAGTCTTTGGCTTTGTAGTGTTTGAGTGCAAGTGAATTCTTTAGAAGATGGCACTATTGAGTAACAAAAGACCAGCTATTATTATTATTATTAATTAATTAATTAATGGTGTAAATGTGTGTTTTACTTTTGAAAGCCATTGCTGATGAAAACAGGCTGACAAAGTTTTTTAAGATTTGTATCTTAGCCTGTTCCTGGTTGCGGTACCAGATCCCCTATGCTCCCCTCTTTGTCACATAAAAGCTATTTTATAAAACTACCTGAGATAGGTCCCAAATCACCCACAAAACAAAGGAAAATAGTGAAAAAATTCCTAGTTCAATGTAAGGGTCCCACAGGATGATGTATCACTCAGATGGTCTGCTGCGTGGTGCACTTGGTGGCCTTCAAGGCTGTCTAGCCCACTGTACTTACACACCTTAACATCCTACCTCCATATTTCCATAAAAAATAATTTTTTCCCTTTGTTTTATCTTATTCAATTATTCATATACAGTAGTATCTCCATTAGCTGGAATCCCTCTTAACTGGAACCCCCCGATAGCTGGAATTGAAATTTTCTCAGGAAATCGTTCCCAAAGTTGTAATTTTCCAGAAGATTCCGGCTTCGGGAGCGATTTTCCGAGGGGCACGTTTTCTGGGAAATTCCTAGATAATTTTTCCGGTACCTGGAAAATTCCGGAGATTCGGGATTTTTTCCGGGTTTCAGAGATGAAAAATCAGGTTCATATTCCGGAAATTCCGAGAAAATTTTTCCAATACCTGGAAAATTCTGGGGATGGGGGATTTTTTCGGGCTTTGAGTCGTCTCATTTCACTACCCGGAAATCTCTCATTCCTGGAAGTGCTCTGCTCCAATTGTTCCGGCTAATGGAGAAATCACTATAGAGTATTTTTACTTGATGGGTGTATGAAAAAAACACATTCTTCACACAAACTTTTATTTTTTGACAAAAGCTGGCTCGTGTGCTCACTTGGTACACTTACAAACTACTTATGCAATACTCATAAAACTACTCTCACTGTTACTCTGAACAGTACACAGCACTACATTCGCACACAAATGCACACACGTGATCCAAGGGGTGAAGCAGGGGAGAGAGGGAGGCTGGCGAGAGCTGCCACATGTATGCACACCCCTCCTTCCTGTACAGCATTTCCTGAGTGTTCCTGCATTACTACTATCACTGCTCCTAAGCCGTACATCCAGTGGAGTACTAGAGCCTGGAAGGATGTACAGCATCTTCACTTGTGTCATCTCTCTCACTCACAGGTGGTGGTGAAGCACCATGCTGTCCGGCCTCCCCACCACTAATGTACCCCATTTCATCACTTCCCTCAATTTAGTCAAGGTCACGATCACTCATCTGTACCAGTGTTGTCTATTACACTGTTATCACTCTGTTCTGCCTCAGTTTCATCTCTTAAACAGAATGTTAGAAATTTCCTCATCTGTGTAGAAGAGTTCTGAGCGATGTCCACTCGTTATGGTGGCCGTGCAGTTAGTAGGTCAGGTTAAGGGTACAAAGGGGAATGTGAGTGTGTGGGTGGGGTGGGGAGTGTTTGCCATATACCAAAATATAACCATAGCACCCATCAGAGGAAAATTCCATACCCATGTTCAAATGTCATTATAGACAGTACTGTACATATGTACAGGACCACCAGAAAAGCCAATGATGTTTTTCCCGTACTTGTATGGTACGACCAGGTACAGGTTAAGGAAACTATAATGATGGATTATATCTAATTATTCTGAGTAATGTAATTGACTTAGTATAGGGTATTTAACAACATCAGTTTATTAGGAGTTGTATTCATCTTCCCAATAGAAGAAAGGGTCTTGTAGCTTAGTTTATGCCTGAATATGTAAACTTAATGAGAAATTAACTTTTCATTTGATTTTCTCTTCACATCTTAGCAAAGAGTACTTCGGTCATCCTCTCCAAGACCACCGGAGGGATGTGACTCAGATTCCGTCAGCCCCAAACGACCCAGGTTATCCATAGACGTCCACCAACCCACCCAAGAACCACAGACTCCAAATGATGATAGTCGGTTATCAGGTGGTGATTCAGATTCAGAAATGATTCCTGTCAAACAAGAAATGGTCGAATTGAAAGAATGCAGTGATTCTGCTTATGAAGGTGGGCACAAATTACCTTTTTGAACAAATTGTTTAACAGGGTATTTCAGTGATAGAATTAAGTTGAGTTAATGGAACAAATGTGAAATTTAGTACTGATCATGGTTGATGTACCTTTAGTTGGAACTTGATTCAGTCTTCAGAAAAAAAATGTTAGATTGATAATAAACATCAGGTACAGCTCCTCCCCGACTTACGACCACCCGGACATACGACCGCCCCAGTTGTACCAAAATTTTGTCAAATTATGTATTTTCGAGTCCCAACGTCAGTGATTGCGCTGTGTACTGACAAAATTTTCGTTTGTAATTCACTTTAAAATGGCTGGCAAGCTGAAAAGGGAGAGTTTTAATAATAATAATAATAATAATAATAAACGGTTTATTGAAAAAGTTTGCAGCCCGAAGGCTGAACATATACATTGGACACAAATGACTTATTACATACATTGGTGGTTTAACAAAAGCCTTCATTAGAGAAAGGTGAAGGAACATACAGTGAACATACAGATTAATGTTTACACACATAGATCATGTAAGCTGAGGTGTTGAACAGCAGACACGTAGTGTAGTAACTCCCTCACAGATGGCATTATGAGGGGCATCACTTGGAGTACTAGTTCCCTCAGGTGGTGTTATGAGGGGCTTGACGTGGTGTAGTAATTCCCTCACAGATGGTGTTACGGGGGGCCTGATGATGTAGTAGTTGCCTCACAGATGGTGTATGAGGGGCCTGATGTGGTGTAGTAATACCCTCACAGATGGTGTTATGAGGGGCATCATGTGGTGTAGTAATTCCCTCACAGATGGTGTTAAGAGGAACTTCACATGATGCTGTAGCAACTCATTCACTACGTGGTGTCATAGCATCATGGGGACACCACGAGGTCGACTTCACTCACTCAAGTGGGTGAGGTGTGGTCCCTGGCCTCTCTATCATGGAGTCTCGGGGGAATTATCACTGGGTACCTGGGACCTCACCCCTGTGAAGGTTAGCTTGGGTAAGACTCGACTGTAACTGCCGAGTTGTTTTTCACTGACTTAAGCACTGTTCACCACTATTCAACACTGGTTCCATTCCTTTCCCAAATGAAATAGTAACTTCTGGCGAGAACTTGTTGATATTCCGGTGGGGAGGAGGGTTCAGGGGAGGGAGTTGGTATGGGCCAACATAACAGTTGACGTGGCTGCTGCTGAGCAGCGCCAGGTGCTAAGAAGTGCTAAGAAGAAAAGGAGACTCCCATTTTAGATTTTCTATGTATTATTTAAGCAATTTCGACTTACGACCTGGATTTGGGTCCCTAACCCCGTCGTAAGCCGGGGGGGAGCTGTATCTATTTAGCCCAGAAGTATTGATAGTGTGGAAAGTAATTAGAAGAAGTCAGAAAGGAAAATGT
Organism: Homarus americanus; assembly: GCF_018991925.1. Classification (NCBI taxonomy): domain Eukaryota; kingdom Metazoa; phylum Arthropoda; class Malacostraca; order Decapoda; family Nephropidae; genus Homarus; species Homarus americanus. The sequence continues at coordinate 22,258,652 of NW_024737097.1, read as the reverse complement.
AAAGATACACTCATTGAAAAATAAAAGGTTAGGAAGAATTATTTTTTTATATACTGTACTAGGTATTGTATAGTTTTTCTTGTATTATGCATATTATAAAATATAAGGGGGCTTATAATAAAGTAACTCCTTTTGGTTCTAATAAAATGTTTCTAGATTCATGTCTTGATAAGACTTCCAAGACTCAAAATGAAATTCGATTTTCAGTTTTATATAATGAAAATGTACAGTACTTGGTTGACTGATTAACATTTTTCAACATAACTTAGGAATTATGGTTCTTGTTTGACTGTTTAAACTTGACAGTGGATACATCACCCTCGATTATGGTCATATCCACTGCTATCTCTAGTAAGAGATTTAGGCACTCTTAACTGTCTGGCTGTTTGTATGTATGAGTGCATGATAACATGAATAAATTTAATTGGATTTAGACTTGGCATTTGAGTGTACAGTAACATAAAAAAATTTTGTAGTCAACAATAAAATTTTCTGCATTCTTGGCTCTGATGGCATTTGCAATGATCACTGACTGAGGCCATGTTCATTTGGTAAGGTTGGTACATCTGATGTGTGATGTATTCTAGAACCAATATGATACACAGTATTCTGTATATCATGCATAGTTAATACAGAGAAATTAACAGTGCTGCCAACATACACATAACTCATGGGTGTTCAGAATTCTTGGTCTAGTTTCATATTTTATAATCCCGTAAAGGTACAAAAAAATGTTGTTGTTGGCTGTACAAGTTCAATAATCTGTATTTTTCCTCCTTATTTTGGGGAACCATACCTTTCTTTTGTCTCTGACATTATGGGACTGAGGACCCTTAATCCTTTCAATGTGATTCCTGCACCCTGTGTGGTAATAATTTTGCCGCTCATTATTTGAATCTTATTGCCAGATAGACTCATCTCAGTTGATCATCTGGCATGTAGGGAGGTGGCCACAACCCACAAATTATCTCTTGGACTGTCAGTTTCTTCTCAGTCATGGCTGAGACATTATGTGCGTTACAGCATTCCTGGTGTGGTCTGAGTGCCTCGGATATCGAGGAGTGATTGTGGTTTTCTAGTAATGATAAAGATATGGACGACCAGGGATATGATAAGTGTGTGTGTGTTTGTGTGCGTGCGTGCCTGCCATTCAATAAGTAACAAGACTTTTTGATGTAGACAACAAAGGGGTGGGGCAAGCACAGCGATCGTGTTATGACATGTTTAGACATGCATAAGCTACATCTTCATATGTTTGTTTAGTCAGTTCTTTTGATTAGTCTCAAGTAAGTGTTGCAGTAATGATGAGCGCTCTGCTTGAATTTTGTACTTTGGAAGAACAACGATCTGTTATTAGTTTTTTTTAAATTATGAAGGGATAAAACCAAGCGAAATTCATTGCACAATATCACCTCAATACGGAAGCAATTGCATCGTCGAGCGAACATTTACAAGTGGGTTTAGCAATGTTAAACAAGCAATGTGGACGAAGATCTTGCCGGACGACCTGTCGAAGTTTTAACACCCAATTGCACCAGAACATTGAGCGGAAAATTTTGGGAAACGGATGCATTACAATTGAACAAATTGTAACAGATTTGAATGCCAGTGTTGGTACAGTACACAACATCGTTCATGTTGTTTTGAAGTTTAAGAAAATGTGTGCACGATGGGTCCCCAAAATTCTGGGTGAATAACATAAAAGTCGCTAGACTGCGAATTTCAATTGAACTGAAAGAGCGATTTCTACGCGAAGGTGAAGCATTTTTACAGCGGATCGTGATTTGTGATGAAACCTAGGTGCACCACTTTGAACCAGAGTCAAAACATCAAAGCACAGTGTGGAAACATTCTTCATCTTCTCAAGCAAAAAAAATAAAGTGATGCTTACGGTACTCTTTTCTGGGGTATGAATGGACCAATATACTGCCATACCATCGACAGTGCAACATATTCTAAAATGATAGAAAACAAAATTAAGCCAGCCATAATTTGGAAGCGTCTCAGACTGCAAAGATAAGGCACGATTCTTTAACAAGACATTGCATGATCCCACAGTGCATAGCATACTCAGGGAATGATTAGAAAACTAGGCTGGGGGATTTTGCCACACCCCGCATACAGTCCAGATCCTACACAATCAGATTACCACATGTTTGGTCTGCTCAAAGCAGCTTTACCTAGAAAGCATTTTTCGAATAATGAAGAGGTAAAGAAAGAAATAGAAAATTGTTTACGGAGTCAGCTGAAATAATCTCTTCCCTTCCCTTCCCTTCCCTTCCCTTCCCTTCCTCTCTCTCTCTCTCTCTCTCTCTCTCTCTCTCTCTCTCTCTCTCTCTCTCTCTCTCTCTCTCTCTCTCTCTCTCTCTCTCTCTCTCTCTCTCTCTCTCTCTCTCTCTCTCTCTCTCTCTCTCTCTCTCTCTCTCTCTCTCTCTCTCTCTCTCTCTCTCTCTCTCTCTCTCTCTCTCTCTCTCTCTCTCTCTCTCTCTCTCTCTCTCTCTCTCTCTCTCTCTCTCTCTCTCTCTCTCTCTCTCTCTCTCTCTCTCTCTCTCTCTCTCTCTCTCTCTCTCTCTCTCTCTCTCTCTCTCTCTCTCTCTCTCTCTCTCTCTCTCTCTCTCTCTCTCTCTCTCTCTCTCTCTCTCTCTCTCTCTCTCTCTCTCTCTCTCTCTCTCTCTCTCTCTCTCTCTCTCTCTCTCTCTCTCTCTCTCTCTCTCTCTCTCTCTCTCTCTCTCTCTCTCTCTCTCTCTCTCTCTCTCTCTCTCTCTCTCTCTCTCTCTCTCTCTCTCTCTCTCTCTCTCTCTCTCTCTCTCTCTCTCTCTCTCTCTCTCTCTCTCTCTCTCTCTCTCTCTCTCTCTCTCTCTCTCTCTCTCTCTCTCTCTCTCTCTCTCTCTCTCTCTCTCTCTCTCTCTCTCTCTCTCTCTCTCTCTCTCTCTCTCTCTCTCTCTCTCTCTCTCTCTCTCTCTCTCTCTCTCTCTCTCTCTCTCTCTCTCTCTCTCTCTCTCTCTCTCTCTCTCTCTCTCTCTCTCTCTCTCTCTCTCTCTCTCTCTCTCTCTCTCTCTCTCTCTCTCTCTCTCTCTCTCTCTCTCTCTCTCTCTCTCTCTCTCTCTCTCTCTCTCTCTCTCTCTCTCTCTCTCTCTCTCTCTCTCTCTCTCTCTCTCTCTCTCTCTCTCTCTCTCTCTCTCTCTCTCTCTCTCTCTCTCTCTCTCTCTCTCTCTCTCTCTCTCTCTCTCTCTCTCTCTCTCTCTCTCTCTCTCTCTCTCTCTCTCTCTCTCTCTCTCTCTCTCTCTCTCTCTCTCTCTCTCTCTCTCTCTCTCTCTCTCTCTCTCTCTCTCTCTCTCTCTCTCTCTCTCTCTCTCTCTCTCTCTCTCTCTCTCTCTCTCTCTCTCTCTCTCTCTCTCTCTCTCTCTCTCTCTCTCTCTCTCTCTCTCTCTCTCTCTCTCTCTCTCTCTCTCTCTCTCTCTCTCTCTCTCTCTCTCTCTCTCTCTCTCTCTCTCTCTCTCTCTCTCTCTCTCTCTCTCTCTCTCTCTCTCTCTCTCTCTCTCTCTCTCTCTCTCTCTCTCTCTCTCTCTCTCTCTCTCTCTCTCTCTCTCTCTCTCTCTCTTCTCTCTCTCTCAAAATTGAGAGGTGCCAGATAAACATACTTTCCCGATTAGTGGAACCTCACTCTTAGGACCCCCCAACCAATCCACAATGCTACAGACTGACCTCGAAAAATTTCCTCTGGTAAACAGACCTCTTTTAACACTTACAGGTAAACTTCGAGATACGATGGGGATACATTCCTGAAAAACCCATCGCCAGGGGAATTATCATAAATAGGGAGCATTATAACATGGAGTTCAATGGGATATGTTCGCAGCCAATTCCCAAATACACATGTATCCCCGACAAAAAAGTTCCTATACTACTACCTGTACTATCGGTTCAAAACAATTAAACAGCACTCACCACATCATATTTGACAAGTCTGGTCATCGTCACCTGTCCCCTTCGGGGCTAAGACAACTCTTGTAGGTGGAGTGGAGACACAACTCTGACTCCCACACAACCTCTGGGGAGTCCAGAGAGGCTGGAGGCAGAGTGGGAGTTGGAGTCCTAGAAGGGTGTTCTACAGTGGGAGCTGGAGGTGTAGGCTTCATCTTGGCTTTAAAGAGAGTGAAGTTCCTGGGTGGTATTGGAGAGGTGGCAGAAGTCGAGGGTTGTGGCTCTGACTGTGGCAGTGGTTTAAAAAAGAGGTGATTGTTGTCTGGTGCACTTCTCCACCACTGCCCGCACAGATAACCCCTGTTGATGTTAGGGCTATTCTCAGCAAAGAGCTCCATGGCAATGTACACATTGTCCAACTGATCCATGGCAGTGCTCAACCAAGACCTCCGAGATATTAGGCCTGATGGATCTGATGTCACATGCGTCTGACATCACGGGGTGTAGTATAAGGCCGTGCGACATTGATATAAATGCTAAAATTTATTCACTTAATTTAATATTCTCTTATTAGCTGCTATTACATTCGCAATATTTTGTAGAAATTAGATGTAACCATTTTGTAAATATTTTAGTCTCAAAATTTGACTGATAATGTACAGTTGTACCCCTCAATTGAACCCACAGGGTACCTCGTTAAGTGAAAACCGCGTTAAGTGAACAACAGAACATAAGGGATTAATTCCAATAGAGACTGGCCCGACCCCCAAACTCTACTTTTTCCGACACAATACCTATGTTCTAGTAAAAATAACATCTTAATTTTATGATGGTACATGCGCACAATTAATACTTAAGAGAAATAGAGAAATACAGTCGCCAAGTTAATGTCCATTCAAATAATGGACTCAACTCCCTCCCCCTCTTCTCACACTACACTGCTGGCTCTTCCCTCTCTTGAGAAATTTTGGGGGGAAAACCACTAGATTTTAATAAATAATACCTCAAACTAAAGTTAGGATAATATAATTGACATTGCTGGATTCCTTGAAAGACCAGGAATATTTTGAATATAAATGTCATATATTTTTCACAAAAGATAACATATTTACTCAGAGTAAACATTATATCTTAAAATTTGTATGTCTAATGCAAAATCTATGATGTTTATATTCAAAATAATCATCAAATTGTAAGAATTCCAGCAATGTAAATTATATTCTGGCCGGGTAATTTGTATGAATTTTATGAGCTAAAACAAATATCTTCAGTTAATAAAAAAAAAAATATTCTTCACACAGTGCCAGATGGTCGGTTGGTCCCTCCCTCCCCCCCACCCCCCACCAACCCTCCCTACCAGATGTGTGGGAAAACCAGAATATTTACCTTTTTAGTAATAAATAATACCTCAAACTAAAGTTAGGATAATATAATTGACATTGCTGGATTCCTTGTAAGACCAGGAATATTTTGAATATAAATGTCATATATTTTGCACAAAAGATAACATATTTACTCAGAGTAAACATTATATCTAAAATTTGTATGTCTAATGCAAAATCTATGATGTTTACATTCAAAATGATCATCATATTGTAAGAATTCCAGCAATGTAAATTATATTCTGGCCGGGTAATTTGTATGAATTTTATGAGCTAAATAAAAAAAATAAATATATTATACTTCACCATGTATATGAGTAGATGAACCGCGTTAAGTGAAAGTTCGGTTCTGGCGAGGCACCGCATATATGAGAAATCGCGTTAAGTGAAACCGCGTAAAGCGGGGTAATACTGTATATGATATTTTGCTTTTGACCGGTGTGTAGCTCCAGCATAACGTAAATGAATGAAAAACTAGAGAATAAGTCCCGTCTCTTTTGTGCTTTCTTTTGGCATTTCATAGGGAATATTATTTAATGAATGAAATTAGATAAGGATGCTGAGGACGAAAATATTTAACGGTTATGATTTTTCTGGCAAACTCGGGCTATCATCTACGTAAAAAGGCAAAACAAATACAGTGGGGTATGCTGTAACGAATCTAATTGGTTCTAGAACCTTGTTCGTCATAGCATTCGTTCGTTATAGGATTAATCCGTTCCAGGCCCCCAAATACAACCACTTAACACTGAAAAATATAATATAAAATTGTAAAAATTGTAAAAAAGTGCATAAATATGCATCTAAACCCCTGAAATAAAGAATATCATTAATACTTGTAATAAAAAAACAATAAATTAGTAAAAAAAAAAATTTTTTTTTTTATTTAAATAATGTTCGTTGTAGGAGTTTCGTTCGTTATAGCATTCTCAATTTTATCGGTAAAACCGTTCGTTATAGGAATATTCGTAGTAGGATCCGTTCGTTATAGCATACCCCACTGTAACAAATAATTTACTGCCTTGAAACATAACACACATGCAATGACAGAACTGACATATTATTGATTATTGCATAAATGAACTAAAAATTTAATATGTACTGTATATACTAACGGATAAATTTCAGACAGATCAACTTGAAGCAAGGTTTGGTCAGTATCACCAACTTGCAGGTGGCCAGTACAATATATCTGCGTCAAGTGTTTGAGTGTGAAAAATACTCAATGGTGTCTAGTGCATTTGATCCTACCACTTCCTAATGAAAATGTTGACCTGAGGAATTTTGAGGAAACTAACTGGGATGACATGGAAAAGAAGCACAAGCTAGATCTTCATCAACTCAATGTACTGTAGATGTTACAGATAATGATATTAAAGAATGTAAGGACATTCTTCCTGTTGTAGCTGGCGACTGCTGTTAAGCAGTTTTCAAGAAAATGAAATGTAACTCTAGCAAGGAATTAATAACGTGTATAGAGAGTGAAGAAAAACTGCCAGACAGCCACAACTACATTCATTGTATTAGCAGAGGTTCTTTGTTGCACCCAAATGAAACTGCAACAGACATTGTTCCCTACAATTATATTATTGTTAGCATATTGGTAAGGCATAATTTTTTTCCTCATTCTGTTAACCAGCGAAACTTAGCAATGGACATTTTGTTGAATGTTTTGGCAGATAATGATGTTCTTTTTCCCAGTGACTTTTGTATGGCGGTCACAGTACGGAAAATGTAGAAAGAATGTTGTTATGGACTTCTTCTAATGCTCTGCTTGACAATTATTGTGCTGAGGAGAACAATAACATAGCTGCCACCAAGAACCTAGGGAAAAAAGAAAACTTCAAACATTAAGCTCAGTAGTTGTAAGCAACAAATCATTTATATAAAGCCAAACCTTGTCTACTTAGGAGGTAAATAAATGTTAGCATCCATTGTTAACTTCACTAATTTTGTTAATGACCTTTGAGGGGGAAAACAGGCATTATTTTTAAGGATGAGACTGGTATCTTGGCCACGCAATACTAGAGGTGATGACATCACACAAGAGTGCACAGGCCTTGTATCTAGGTGGTCTTGGCTCAACACCTTCAGAGTCAGCATCATGGGTGCAGGGTTTTCCTCCTCACCCGTTGACTCCTCTATTCTCTGCTGCTGTTCCAGGAGCAGCAGGTCCTCTATGCTGAGCTCCTCAGTGTGGCTGTCCAAGACTTTAGCCACATTCTCTTCGTCGACCTCCTGAAAGCCAGCTTCCTGGGAGGTGCTGGCGATGTCGCAGTGTACTGCTACAACATCCATGAAGCCGCTCAAGTCATGCATGCACTCGGGCCACACTTTCCTCCACACTGCATTCATGCAGCTTTGCGTGACCTTCCATAACATGATGTTGTGCATGGAGTGCTTGAGGTTGTAGCTACGCCAGAATTCTTTGATGGTTGTCTTTCCCTCTCCATTTGTTGCCTCAAATAGCTGCTTCATCAACCTTCTCAGGTAGTAGACTTTGAAGGTTGCGATGATGCCCTCATACATTGGCTGAATGAGTAAGGTGGTGTTGGGGGCAGAAACATCACACTGATGTTGTCAGTCCACTCATCCATCATAGGCGGGTGCATTGGCGCATTGTTGAGGATCAGGAGAAACTTGTTGGCGATGTTCTGCTTCTTGGCATACTCCTTGAGGTGCTTGGAGAGGCAACCAACCATGTAACTCTGGCACAACACCATTGTTACCCAGGCCTTCTTGTTGGAGCACCAGATGACTGATAGGTGCTCCTTAATAAACACTTTAAGATCTCTAGGGTTCTCGGAATGGTACACCAGCATGGGAGTCAACTTAAGGTCCCCCTCAGCATTGCCTCCAAGCAGCAAAGTAGGCAGTCCTTGGCTGCCTTGAAGCCTGTTGCAGTCTTCTCCTTGGCCAGGAAAGTCCTTGATGGCATCTTCCTCCAAAACAGGTCCGTCTTATCGAAGTTCAGAACCTGCTTGGAGGTGTATCCTCCTTTCTCCACCTTAGCCTTCAAGAGTGCCAGGAAGGCATTAGCACTCACGACATCAGCTCTGGCTGCCTCACCAGTCAGACGAAGTTTGTGGAGATTGGTGTACCACTTGAACCGCCGAAACCACCCAGGACTTGCCTTGAAAGGGGCATCACCACTGCTCTCAGTGCTCTCTGCCTTCAGTGTTACCCAGATGTTGCTGGCCATCGCCATGATGATTGCTGTGGAGAGAGGCAAGTGGCGTCGAGTCTGGTCCTGAATCCAATCTTGGAGTAGCCTCTCCATCCTATCCATGATTGGTTCACGCTTCCTTAGTAATCTAGAAGCAGAAATTAGGGCGACATTCTCCGCTGTAGCCTTCACTTCTGGTGCCTTTTTGATGATAGCCACCGTTGATTGGATCGGACTAGGTGCTCTAGCAATAGAGCATGCTCCTTCACCCATCTCATGCCAAGCTTCACCTCCAGAGAGACAGTTTTCCTGGTTGTTTTGGCCTTTGCCGATGCAGGGGTCTCAGCAACACAGATGTTGGCCATTTTCACTAACTGTACAGGTAGTACAGGTACCTGTACACGTTTCACTTCACAGTCACAAAAACTGAGCGAAAATATTACTATAATGTACAGTATTAACCTATAGTGTACTGTACTGTACATGTATACTCCATGTCTCGCTTCACAGTTATATTAACTGAGCAAATAATTATTGTTATGTACAGTATTAACCTGTAGTATACTCCACTGTATCTGCACTGTACGTCTCACTTCACAGTCACACTAACTGAGCGAAAATGTTACTGTAATGTACAGTACAGTATTAACCTGTAGTGTACTGCACTGTATCAGCACACTGTCTCACTTCAGTCACATTACTGAGCAAAAGTATTACTGTAATGATCAATATTGACCTGTAGTATACTGTATACTTAACTGTAAGAATAAACCCAGGGATAACAAAGTAAGCACAATGATATCGGCCAGTACGCACAGAACACATGTTCATGAAAACAGAGTCGACACACTTTACAATCACAGAAAATATCACTTCACACTCACCATAACACAGTTCAATCTAAATACTAGTGCTGTCCTCTTACTAAGAAAAAAAACTGATAAGTACAATGCTGGCCGATAATCGTGGAGCCATGCGATGGCGGGTTTATGATCGACAAAGAACCATACATGGGACTGAAGTGAGCAGGTCGCTGTGTGGCTGTGCGTGGGTTGGCTTACAAATGAAGGTAGAGATGCGTCATGCATAGGGTTAAATATTATTTCCTTATAAAATGTCACTGACTTGATATAGAAATATATAATTTGCATTGCTGGAATCCTTGCAAGAAAGCGATTAATTTGAGTACAGTAGGGTCGGGATATATCGCGAGATAGAGTCCAAGGATGTTCGCCATATACTAAATCGCAATATATAATTGCATGTAATCAATGGGGAAAATATGGTTTAGTTCTGGAGGCCAATAAAAGTGACTAAACTTGACTTAACGAGTTTATTTTCTTACTAACTAAAGCACCAATGAACGCCAGACTCGGCAGCAGATGCCACACTGCCACCCTCACTTGACAATCCCACACCTACAGAAAGGAACATCCCAAAAATATTAGTTACAGTATTAAATCTTTTCCATTAAGCTTTCCATTCTCTTCACTTCACTTTTCACGTCACTAGCAACCCATTTACACTCACCTTAGAAGTTGGAATCTGCAGCAGAGTCGGCTGCTGACTCGTCACTCGTGCCGCGCGACTCACAGCCAGCCTCCTTCTCGTCACACGACAACTGTGTGCCTGAACACGGAAACGAAAATGAAACATTTTATGTTTTAGTGCATATTTTCTTACATATTTTGTTTTTGTTTTTCACATGGAATTAGAAATAAACATGCCTAAATGAGTGTCAATGTGATAGCTCACCAACATCATCTCCTGCCTCCTTATTGCTTGAGTCGGTGTGTAGCGCCTGCCTGCACCCCTGGTGGTCCTGCCTGCACCTCTGACGGCGCTGGCCCCGCTTCCTCCCCAGATGGTTCAGTCTCCACTTCACCTGTAAAAAAAATAACATGCACAGGAATCGTTAAAACTAAATTTTTATCTTTGGCATAATGCACTTAGTTGAGATTCCACTCCGACAGCTGAGAGGGTGGAGTGCATGTGCAAGGAGTCTCGTGACCACTCACCTCCACTGGACAGACTTATACAACTCATCTTGTTTTCTCTACTTTTCAATTAAAAACAAACACAAACCTAAACTGGGGCGACTCCCAAACTCCACTTTTTCCGACACAATACCTATGTTGTAGTAAAAATAACATATTTATTTTATGATGGTATGCACACAAAATTAATATTTAAGAGAAATACAATCGCCAGGCTAATGTCCATTCAAATAATGGACTCAACTCTCCCCCTCTTCCCATGCTCGCTGGCTCCTCCCTCTTTGAGAAATGTTTGGGTGAAAACACAAGATTTTAAGGTGTATAGTAATAAATATTACCTCAGACTAAAGTTAGGATAATATAATTGACATTGCTGGACTCCTTGCAAGACCAGGAATATTTTGAATATAAACGTCATATATTTTGCACAAAAGATAAAATGTTGGCTCTTTGTAATCAAAATTCTTACATTAGATCTAAAATTTGTATGTCTAATGCAAATTCTATGATGTTTATATTCAAAATAATCACAATCTTACAAGAATTCCAGCAACGTAAATTATATTCTGGTCGGGTAATTTGTATGAATTTTATGAGCTAAAACAAATATCTTCAGTGAATAAACAAATTATACTTGATCAAGACACTATCTGTCAATCAAAATACCCCACCTCCACTCCCCCCCCTCTTCCCATGCTGGCTGGGTCCCTTCCTCCCTCCCTTCCCTTCCTACCAGAGAAATGTTTGGGTGAAAACATTACAACTAGTGAGCAGGCGAAAGCAGGCGAAAACATGTTGGGAAAAATTCGTAAGGAATTCGTTAACCGAATTGAATACTGTATTCTTATGGAAGGTAATTCGTTAACTGAAATTTCGTTAACCGAGGGATCACTGTAATTATTATTATAATTACTGTTACATTTTTGCCCCCAGATCCCGATGTTGGTCAGTGATCTATGCCCGGGTGGGCTAATCCCTGTTTTAAAAAAAAAAAAAAACTTTCGGTTTTCAGAGCTTTTCGGTTTTCGGAATTTCGGCTAAAGGGTTATCAACCTGTATATAAAACACACACACCTCGATGGGGTTCCGTCAAGACGACCAGGTCGTAAGTCGAAACTGCGAAGATAATACATAGAAATTCTAAATTGAAATATGGTACAGTAAAAGTAATCAGTAATGAAAAATGAATAAAGTGTTACTGTGTACTTACCTTTAATTTAGTCAGCTGAATGCACACGGTTCCTCAATAATTTTTTAATTAAACATGGAGACTACATTAATTGGATGAAGCAGAGGAGGAGACATGGCTGGGTGGGTCATCAATTTCGCTTTCTTCAGACAGGCTAACATACTGTACTTGCTTGTTGAAGGTATTGGATCATCTTTAGGGAGTGAAGAGGCAGCAGTGGTGGGGCGTGAGGAGACAGCAGTGAGGGACTTCTTCAAAAATATGTCCAATTTAGACTGCACAGTTTGTCTTTTCTTTTCATTGTAAATCTCCCTGTAGCAGGCAAGTGCATCTTGGATCAGTCTGTCAACTTTTGTAAAACGCTCAACATTTTGATCCACTTCTTCAAACATTTGCATCCCCTTATTAGTAGTAGCAAATGCCTCTGCCATTTGTTTCACTGAAAACTTTTTGGGGGGGGTGCAAGTTCTTCTACATTTTGTCTCTCTTCTTCCTCTGCATTTTTCTGTGCCTCCAGTTCAATAAGATCCTCGGTTCTTGGCTCTTCTGCTACACTTTTCACCAACTGCTCAACATCTTCATTATCATTTTCTAACTCCAGTGTTTACCCAACTGCACTATCTTGTTACTAATCTCAGAAATTGCTTCATCTTCATTAAATACATTGAAACTGTTCACATATCTTTTCAGGACCTTCTTCCATATTCCATTCATGCACTGACCTGTAACCTTATCCCATGCTGCAGCTATGTTCTTTGTACATTGCAATATGTTGTAGTCCTTCCAAAACTGTATGAGCGTTTTCTCACCTTCAGTTGTAGCAACAGCCTGAGCGAAGGTCGTACGTAAATAATACGCTTTAAAAGCAGCAATAGCACCTTGATCCATGGGTTGGATGATAGAGGTACTGTTAGGTGGAATGTAGACTACCATAACATCAGGGTGCATGTCGTCCAGGTGTGGTGGGTGTCCCGGAGCATTATCTAAAATTAATAAAATCTTGAACGTTGCAGACATTACTCCTTGGCTCGTGGAATGAAACAACTCGGGAACCAATCCTCAAACAGTGCTAAGGTCATCCATGTTTTACTATTACTGTGATAAAACACTGGTAGTGTTTGTGTGTTTGCTGACATTTTTAAAAGCCCATGGGTTCTCTGAATGATATATCATGAGGGTTTTACCTTGAAACCAGCTACGGTATATTCCCCCCCAACAGAAGTGTGATTCGGTCAGCATTGTTTTCGCCTCTTTGTGGATGTATGTCCGTTCTGGCATGTGCTTCCAGAATAAGCCAGTTTCATCCACATTAAATATTTGCTCAGGCAAATAATTACTCTCCACGATGACACGATCTAGCTCCTCCTTAAAAGCTTCGGCAGCACCCACATCAGCTTTTCTGCCTCTCCACTCACCTTTACACTGTGCAAACTGTAACGTTTCTTAAACCTTTGGAACCACCCATGGCTTGCTGTGAAGTTTTGGTCGCACTCATCTCCTGCCCGCTCTTTCAGTCTTTCGAAAAGGCTTCTTGCCTTAGCCTGTATGGATAGAATGCTTAAGGGTACACGCGTTTGCAACTGATGTACTAACCACATCACAAGTAATTTTTCCATCTCATGAAGAGGACCTTGTCTTTTTTTCGTTATTATTGTTCCCTTTATAGCTGTTGATCCTTTCACTACCTCACGAATTCATTCCTTGTCCTTCAAAATTGTTGATATCGTCGAGTGAGAGAAGCCAAGGTCGTGTGAAATGGTTGCTACCGTTTTTCCATTTTCATATTGCATTATTATTTTCATTTTCATCTCAAAAGTAATTGACTGTCTCATTTTCTTCTCAGCACCACAAGAACTCTCACTTTTACACTTACTAGTCATTTTAAAGGGAATTGGAAAAAAAAATTTTGTCAGTACTCAGCGCGATCACTAACGACAACAACGACGGCCAAACACGAACTGAGCTGGCAATGGCGTGGATGCTGTATACCACGAGGCTGCCCAGCTCACGCTGTCGTACGGGACCGAAACGTTTCGGTACTAGAAAATACGTAACTTGCGAATAGCGAGGGTTTACTGTACTGTATTAGGCAATAATTTGGGCATTGTTCAATTATTTTGAAAAACTGCAAAAAAAATTTTTTTAATTTATTGTGATAGGAATTAGGAGCATTTAAAAATAATGTTGTAAATATACAGTTTTGTCTGATGTTCCTTGAAGATTGTATGGATGAAGACTATTTAGGTAGTTTGGGCATGTGGAGTGTATCAGTGATCAGTTTTGAAGATCTACAGTACAGTAATTCATTTTAAAGATAGGAGATGAAATGAATTACTGAACAAATTTTTAAAGAGTTTCACAATGTAGTACCATATGCTTGGGGAATGTCTAAATACCATACATAGTGGTGATTAACTGTAATGCAAGTGGAAGAAAGAATGTAGTTGGAAGTTTCCTGACCACTGTAATAGGCAAAGTAAGGAATAATAAAAAAATAAATTTTTGTTGGTGCTTGTGAACTTACTTCCACATGATGCTAGTTGTAGTGCTGATATTTGTAGTTTTTCTTTTCTGATTAGATATTTTAACATTATTTGTAAAGTATTTTTGTAATTTTTTTGTGGTTTATAAAATGTTTTGCAGGTGGTGAAGGTGAGGCCTTTATCCCAGAGGCGTACCTGAGAGAAGGAGGTCCTGCCTCCTCCTCCTCACAACAATCCCAACAACAACAAGCTCCCCCAAATGCACCCCCGCCCCCCGGGCCACTATTACCGTCATATGTTCCGCCACCACAAGTGAAGACACAAGATGGTGAGTAGCATTAAACTTTTTGCAATATTATTTTTTCTTTTTATTTGCCAAGGTCAAAGCTTCATTACCAGCTTGAGCCACCTTTAGTTGTGTATTTTTGTATGCAAAGTTTGATGTTTAAAAATTACAAATTATTGTTTTTGTATCAACTTCTGATGCTGCTGTTTAGGTAAAATGTGAATATTGAGAACACTTCGTGTTAAGAGAAGGTACCAGTATTGGCACTGATGGGTTTATTATTTTGAAACGTTTCTTTTTGGTTGTTTATCTTGATCGCTTTTGAACAGCAGGATGGTAGCTGCAGAATCTTGTCCATTTTATTAGCTCACCTGTTTTCGAAGAAAACAAAGAGCTTTGTCATCATCCAGGTATCAGCGTTGTTGTCGTTGTCCTGTTGTCCAGTTAAGTTTTAGATTTTGCCTCAGTAGCTGTAAACAGATGAACATTTGCCTCTGCTTGCATTGCTCAGTTTTCTTTATACAGTATTTGTAAATGCTGAAACAACTTTGGCAGTACTTAAACCATTTTCTGAAAATTTCTGCATATTGGTTGAGTATGTAACTACAGTACCTTATTCACACTAAAGATTTGAACGAAAAGAATGAATGTTGTTTAGATTGTTATATTGTGCTTAAAAGAAAAAAAAATAGGAGAAAAGGAACAGAAGAGACAGAGAAAAGTTGAAATTGAGACAGTTTGATAGAAGAATGATTGATATGTTGAATAATCTAAGAGTGAAAGAGTGAATTTGAAGGAAAAGAAAATTTGATACAATCCTGAGAATAAAGTTGAACCCAGAATGTCTGATATTACATATCTTTGTGGCATCACTGGATATATATTACAAAAAATAGATTAAAACAATGCTTATACTGTATGCATTAAATTTTATTACGGTACTTTTGTGAAGTACTGTATTGACTTACCATGTAAACAAGTGTAACACCCTACACAAGGAAATGTTAAAGAAAATCAGCCTCTAGATTTTTTCCTATTTTATTTGGTAAATTATGAAGCTGAGGTTGGCCAGTTATGGCTCCTTGGCAAGGTGCAACAGTGTCCGATGATTGTGTATCGCCACTTCAAGTATCGAAAGCTTGGGAACTTCCGATTTTTATTATTACCGTAGATGCCTATGCGTAGAATTTTATCTTATCTTAGTTTAATAGCATAGTAACTTGTATTTAGTTCTTGTAGTGATGCTTGTTACTTGCTGTATATGTGTTGTCTTATGTTAATTTCTTCTTTTCAATTCATTTTCCTTGTATAGTTTTCTGCTTCTCTCTTAAAAATAGTGTATTGTAAAATAACATTTGAGTGCATGGTCTCATACAACCCCTCTGACCATGTTTGTAGAATGTTTGTGACATAACAGCTTGAAACAGTGAAACAGTGGACATTTTAGTCCTTGTCATATTCAGTAGTTGGGAGTGTCTGCTGCACCTAGCCTTGTCATGGCTTCAGCAGTGATACTCTTCAAGTGCCACTTCACTTCTCTCATTTGAGGGCTGAACAGTCATCTTTTGTCATAAATGAGTGCCATAAGGTAGCCTATGGACTTCCAACAAGAGAGAAGGCACAGTAAAGGCTTTGCCATGGACTCACTGAAAGTTGTTGTTTATGGCGCAAGCATTCTTCCAACAAGTGTTCATGCAATCCCTGTGAGTACGTTTGTGGGTGTACTTGGGGTGGTAATCCCCTGTGAGTCCCCCCCCCCCTCTGTGGTGGCCGTGCGCTGATGCGGGTGTGTGTCTCTTCCCCAGGGCTCTGTCGGACCCCACCGCACCCGGTAGGGGGACTCATCAGACGCTTTTTGGAAGAATGCTTGCAGCTAACTGAGCCGGGACCCCTGCTGTCCTGCTATACGGGACTGGAGTCGACCCCACACTTCCAACTTCTGCGATCTGTAGCAAAGGAATGGAGCTACTGCCGTAATGCCACCCAGAATTACACCACTATGGGTGGTAGTAGCAAACGCCAGAGGGCTACTTCAAGGCTTATTGAAACATTTGAAAGTATTGATGCTCTTCGCACACAGCTGGCTCACTACATGCACCAGATCATTCTGCTGGAAATGTCCAGTCCTGGTACTTTAGCAAAAGTATCACAGGCTGAACTCCAGGTACAGCAACATCAACAACAGGTAAATCAACAGGCACAGCAACAGCAAGGGGAAGGAGCAGCAGCTGAAGGGGGAAATAATAGTAATTCTGATACTGCACCCATGGATATAACAGAGATGACAGGTATCACAAGTGAGCAAGGCAATAACTTCGCTAAAGCCACTGAAGTTATGAAGCAGTTACGTAAGTTGTATTTTGACCAGTCTCGCCGACTAGCTGTGCGCATTAGCCAGCTGAAGAAGGGGCGACAACAGTCTCAGGAACGTATGCAGAGACAGCAAGCCATGCAACAAAACTACCTCCAGCAAACTTTACAACAGCTCCAGCAACAGCAGCATCACCAGCAACAACAGCAACAACAACCACAGCATCACCAGTCTCAGCAGCAACAGCATCACCAGGGACAACAAATGGGTAGTCATCAGATGGGTCAAGGTCAACAAGATGGAGCTGCACAGCTCTTACATGGTCAACTGTCTCTGCATCATCTCCACCAACCTTGGTCTGACTAGTACTGGTGATGAAGTTGCATCTCATAAAACTGGTCTTGTCCTCTAAAATGTAAACCTATTAGCAGCAGCTACCTGCAGTCCCACTTCTGTTGTGAGATACTTAAAGTATATAATGGTAAGGTCCATGCAAGAAGCTTGTGACAGAGGCAACAGGCTCAATCAAAAGGCCATTTTTGTGCTGGAATTGAGAGTTTGCTTCCTCAGAAGGTATTGCTTTCCTGTGCATACTGATAAATCAACTTCAGTTAAAGCCAGTGATAATGTGAAACAATGCCTCTTTTAAGTTTAGAGTAGTGGATATGCAACTATTGTCATGGTCATGATGCGTATGAGTGCACAAAGGATTTTCCAGAATCTCATAGCTAACACAGTCCTGGAAACCATCTATGCATTGTACAGGAAATCTTATGACCATTTCAACAAAAATAATTTTGTTACTAATTAATATGTAGAATGTGGTGTACATAATATTAAGTACTGGTAGGTATGGTGAATAACCTATTGTGGTATAAGGATTCAGTGTTCCAATTAGGTTTTTGGAAAATGTGGTGTCATAAGGCATAAACATTTTCCTTCAGCACACAACTCAGGAAGTGACAGGGCATATGTTACATATTCCAACTCTCCTCACAAGTCTTTTTTTAAGCTGTAAGGTTGAATGCTTCACAATCAAGAACGGGTCTCTTGCTACTTAAGCCACATTGAGGAGCTTGATTCAAACGTCTAAATGGAACACTGTTTTCTTCACAATGTAGGTGTCTTGTTTGAGAGGTATTGAGCATTTCAGGTATTACTGGTAATCAAATTCTTATACATTAATGAAGAAAATGGTTTAAAACATTGACAAAAGGTCCTTGTGGCGATTTGTCTGCCATAACTTGCAGTCGTCAGAAGTTATGTGTGAATGTGTTTTATCCTGTGACTGGTGTGCAGGGCTGCAGCTTCTTCTCCCCCCCCCCCTTCCCAGGGAGTCTCTTCCAATACAAACCTTGTAGTTTGGAACAGTTACAGATATATCCATCTATGTCATTACTGTGTGTACATCCTTGTGATGCTCCTCATCTTACATATGAATGATCACATAAACTTTATACCTCAAGATTCTACCTGTAAACAAGCCAAGACTTAAAATCTATTTTATTTACTAGCATTATACCAGGTGCTCTAAGCCCAGTGTCTTTAGTGGTCTTATATTTAGAAATGGCTAGGCTTATGTGGGTGGAGGTTTTGTTGACATATGCCAAATTTTACATATACCTTGCATGAAATATAAGTTTAGTATTGGAGTTAGCCTCTTAATGATGTGCCATGGGCAGAATTTGCTGCTCTTGGGCTAGGCACAGTGGACTCAAGTTATATTGACCATACAAATGAGAAATATGGCAAATTATATTAGCCATACAAAGTAGAAATACGGCACTTGGCGTATGTTGTTAGTTTATATTCAGGTATGTATGTATTACATACACATGTCAGAGTGAGGGGGCTTATTAAACTGAGCAGTTATCAGGTAAACAAAGTTCAGGTTTCAATTAGACTTAAATGCTTTTGAATGGTACTTGCATCAGGAAGAAGCTAAAGTAATTAAAAGTCTCAGTATCCAAAGATGACTGAAAAAACTCACATGATATGTTGCTTTTCTCCTGGTGCAGGTTGACCTTCAAAATCCAACATTTTACAGATTACAGAGATAGCTATATTTATTAAGTTACATTAGGCTACATTATACTATTTTTTATGGTATTTAGATTGTTTATTATTTTATAATTTTTATTAATGTTTGATAATGCATTTTGATATTTTATATTTATATACTGTATAGTGTATTTCAATCTGAAGTGTATGATTGTGTCAAATGTTTTAAGAAGCGCTAAAGCTGAATCCATAGTAGGGTTGGCCAGGTCAAGTTCATAGCAGATCTTGCCTTAGAGGGTACAGGAGTTTTTGAGGTCTGTGCCCAACTCTGTAACACACGGGGATAATGTCATGCTATGCAACCTTCAGTCTCGAGTAAACAAGAGCTCAGTTATGGAGGAACTTTTGCCATGACAAAAGTTTAAGAAACACAAGAACTGGTATGCATAATGATTGCTGCTACAGATCTCTTGTTTGATAAATGATGTGTGATGTAAAGCGCATGATAAATTGATTTTTTTATAATTTATATAGCGGGTAATGTAAAACAGTATTTGTATTTCATTGTAGGGACATAGTGATAGATCAGTAACCTCAAAGATGTGTTACTTCTCCATTGGTGTTGTTCTAAGTTTGGGAAATTACATGAACTCTCTCTAGGCCTGTGAACGTATGGGTTATTTTTTATACCAATACCTCAGGTGTGTTGGATCTGATGAACAATTATTGATATCCAGACCACCATATGTAAGTACCTGTGATTTGCTGATTTTTTTTTTTAGCTAATACACAAGTGCTTACGATGAGGTCTGTGATGATAAAATTTGTGAACCTAGTCCCAGACATTTGTGGTATTAATGTATCCATTCTTGGTCAAGTATTACATATATCAGCTGTGAAAGAAGACAAGAATGACATGAACTCTCTTTAGGCTTGTGAACGTATGGGTTATTTTTTATACCAATACCTCAGGTGTGTTGGATCTGATGAACAATTATTGATATCCAGACCATCATATATAAGTACCTGTGATTTGCTGATTTTTTTTTTTAGCTAATACACAAGTGCTTACGATGAGGTCTGTGATGGTAAAATTTGTGAACCTAGTCCCAAACATTTGTGGTATTAATGTATCCATTCTTGGTCAAGTATTACATATATCAGCTGTGAAAGACGACAAGAATGACTGGGCTTGCAATTAGGTATTGACAAATTATTTGTATATATAAGCTGTATCAGGCTTCGAGCCCTGCATGCATGGCCACAAGCTGGCAATGGATCATATGATGGATGGTGCAGATTTCATTCACTAGGATATATGGTTTTTGTGTTTAGGAAATGATTTTATGAAATGGGAGATGGATTGTAGATAAATGTTTTGGAGATGAATTTATAAGAATTGGATGTGAATTTTTGAATTGGATAAGAGCGTAGAATTAGGAAATGGCAAGAATATGATGGAATGGTTTAGATAAGTGGGAGATATAATTGGAGAGAGAATGATTAGATGAGTTTATTCAGATGAGTTGATTAAAAGTGAATGTAAAAGCAAAAAAAAAAAAAAAAAAGAAAAGGTGCAGGGGTAAAATTAAGGATTACAGTACAGGTATGTGTATTATTGGTGTTTCATGGGAAGGATGTGTGCTAAATTGTTGAGCATGTGGAATGGAAAAGGTTCATCGTTTACTACCCTGCAGTGATGCAGGAGAGCGTATATATTTATATATATATATATAAGGTCAGTATCATTACATCATTGATAAAATTACCCAGAATTCATGCTTGCAATAGGGCATTTTAAGTACAACAATAATGAGTTGGATCGTAAGTCCTAGCCAAAAATCATGGACAGCAAACCTGGGTGGAATGGATGCTATAGTACAGTGTATCTGTTCTTACAAAGACTTGTATGCACTCCATTAATGTCCATCATATCCATACCCACGATACATATCCAGGGCTACACAATAAACGGGTACTACATACAAGGTCACTATAACAGGGTCCAGCTGGCGTGCCTAGCGCTTCCGGTGTTGTTCGTCTTGCATTCCTACAGTGGAATTAGACATTCAGGATCAGTTACCTCTATTATTTCCACATTATTTTTGGGTTAGGAAAGTCCTTAGAATAAATTATAATCACTCTGGTCTCTTGAGCCAATTTCTTGGGTGCATCTACCTCATGTGGTTTCTTCTGGTGGCTTGTGTGACCCCTTCCATGACATTTTAAGGTCCTCCTCATAATCAAAGTCAGGGATTGAATTTAGAGTGTCTGCTGATCAAATTTTGTGTTATATTCAATGTCTTCTCAGGGTCACATTAGATAATGGCCGACTTTCCATGTTGCTAATAAGGCTGGATTTCTGAAAATGCTAGTAATTAGAACCAGCTAACAGGACATTGACAGGTGTCATTTTCTGTCATGTAGCCATGAGAATCATTAGAATGTTCATAATTGCAGAAATAATTCATTGAGTTATTTTGGGCCTTATGAGGTCATTATGGGAGGTGTCTGTCAAACCAAATGTTAATATATCCTGCAGGTTTTTAACATTCAGGGTCATGTATTATTATATACAGCAACTTTTCTGTCAGGGGTTCTTGCAATATTCAGGTGAAGATACCATAGTTTTTGTAATTTTTTGCCATGACAACTTGTACAACTCGGCTACAACTTCAACGCAGGTACTTTGTAGTCTGGGGATGTCTTTGTAAACAAGTTAATAATATTACTGGCAGTTTAAAACTGTATAGGTGATAAATTACTTGATGATTCATAGCCATGCAAAATGTTTACTGTTTAGAACATGTTGTGATGTTTCTTAGTAAGGACATGACATGACTGGTGATGCTAAAACTTCCACACTGCCTCTATAAGTCCAATTTTTCTCACTGGTAGAAAGGTTGTTGCATTCATAGTTGCAGTGCAATTATTAGCACTTGCCAAGCATGTTTCAGATTTACTATTATTAGGTTTTAAGTTTCATATTTGGGTTATTAATACTGTATGTGTTACACCCATACTTCAATTATCTAGCAAAATATTTGTAAGTCTTTTTATCAACCATAATGTAGAATTTTCCCAGTTTCATGAAAATATGTGGATAAGCTATGAACTTCTTAGTTTTTAAATTATATGCCTTGTGTGATTTAGGATTTTATTATCTGACTCGTAGATAATATGAAGTATTTGTGTGTTTCTTTTTATAACTATTGTACCTTGTATTTGATTTTGTTAAGAATTTTATAAGAAAATAGTTTGTGTTTTTACTATCAGTGATAGTGCATATTTTCAGAAGTGCAAAATTTTGTATTATTTCCCTTGTAAAATAGGATTTGTAATGGAGAAAGAAAAATATAGCATTGAAAAGATAAAATTTATCTTTGATAAAATTAGATCTTTTTGTGAAATTTCCATATTATTGTACACTTAAATGTAAACTTCAAAGATATTAACTGTGGTTGTTATATTTTTTATATTTATTATTATTATTATTATTATTATTATTATTATTATTATTATTATTATTATTATTATTATTATTATTAGTTAGGTGGTAGCAAAGTAAACACAGAATCAGAGAGACGACTTTATTCCAGACATTTTGTCTCAAAGAACTTTTAAAAAGTTCTTCAAGATGAAATGTCAGGAGTAAAGTTGTCTCTGACCCAGTGTTTCCCTTGCAACCACCTCAGCCATTTTTCCAAATGAATCCGACTATTATTATTATTAATATTATTATTATTATTCTTATTATTATTATTATTATTATTATTATTATTATTATTATTATTATTATTAATATTATTATTATTATTATTATTATCATCATCATCATCATCATCTTCGTCTTTATTATTGGTGAAATTTCCAGTGTAGATCTTTTCAAATACATTTCTTTCTCAACTACTTATCCTAAATAATTTCCAAGTAAATCTATCTTAGTGTCTAACGATAAACAGTATATGGGTTTGCTGCGTACAAAACAAATAGCCATTGTCTATTTGATGTAATACGATTTTTAACAATGCCCGTTATCATAGAGGATTAGGGTTCAGATAGCTTAAATACGTGGTTGTGTCTTGACTGGCAAGTTTAAACCTTTGCAGTTTCTTGTGAAGTATTCCATGTTTTAACTTGTAAGATGAAAAGTACTATAGAAATCTTGAATAAAGATTCAGACTTGCCAGGGAGTCACATTTATTGTCCGTTGTCAATCTCTAGTCCTCATCTTTCCATTTTAAACGTTTGTAATCCCCTGTATCTTCATATATGTACTGGCAAATTTAATGCAAGGTTAGAAGGATGTCAGGGCACTGATGACACTGACAGAAAGCTTTACGTTGTTAGGTGCACTATATTATTTGGAATATGAAGGGTGTATCATTGTTGGGTTAAAAAGTGTGAAACACTGCTTGGAAGCTTTAAACATGCTCTTGATTTTATTTGCCATGAAATCTATTGCTCAAAGTAACTCAGTTTAAATAGGTTTTAAAAGGTAATGACAGTAGTAAAATATATGATATTCTTATGAATTAATGAAACATTTTTTTTTATTGTTGGGTAGTTTCATGTTTGTTATTTTTTATGACTCATAAACAGTTTAATAGTTTTATGATATATTTCTTATCATTCCTTGAAATTGCTGAGGCAATATGTTTAGTACTTTATATATATGCTGGTTGGTGCCTCAGTGTCCCGATAGCTTCAGATGTTGGTGTCGTAGCTTTAGATGATAATGTCTAGCATACGGAACTATCAAGTGATTGCAGTGGACTCCTTGGCGAGTTTCACTGTGCCATGGCATTCTATTCAATGCATTTTATAGTCTCACATATGGAAACTAATTGATACCTATTAATAAATGAACCTAACTTAGACATTTTTATTTATTTTTTCCTTGTTAAATTGTTTTCAAGTGTACCCAAGAATATTTGAATTTGGGTATCACTTAAAAAAAAATGTCCTCTTAATAAAACTTATAAGACAGCTGCCGGTGTCAGCAATTAAGATGTCCGTAAATTTTGGGGATGAGTTTGTTCAGTTGATCCTGTTATCTGTGTATCTGTATATTCATGCGATCCTGGCACTTGCCCTCCTCCCCCAGCAGCACCAGTTCTGAGCAATGTTTGGGAAACATTGTTTCTTTCCTGACTCATTCCAGTTCCAGATAGTTGAGCAATTTCATCTAGTAGTCTGGTTGTTCAACCAGGTAAAAGAAGAAGCTTGGCCTTGATTTTTCTGCATTCAGGAGGGGGCTTGGGTTTAATTGGTGACTGGTAAATTTCCAGTGGGTGAATGCTTGTCCATTTTTTAAATGAATGATTACTCGGTCCCATGGGCCTTGAAAGTACTGTAGTGTTTAAAAATTAATAAGAGATGACAGAACCTTTGGAACACATGGTACTGAACCAGAAAGACTGAAATCCTTTTGGGTTATATGGCTAGATGTTGGAGTAAAATGGTAAAATGTGATTTGGTATCAATGGGGTTGTGCCCAGATTGTTCAGTGAGCCAAAGGGACTGAGAGTCATCCTGACCAAGTGTCCAAAAATCTTTTCAAGGTGTCAGGTTCAGGATGATTATTATTTAACATGTGACAGAGCTAAGGAGGGACCTTGGTTACCTCTATTGATCTAAAGAATGCCTATTGGAATGTTCTTTCTGAGGCATTTTAGTAAGTTAAATGACATTTATTCTATAAAAGAGTTTAACAGCCGGTTAATTTCTTTTGGGTTGAAAGTGTGTCAATCTTCAAGCTGTCTGGTGGTTCATTAGATCTGGTTCATAGGAAGGGATTTGTCTATACTGTATAATTATAGATGATTTGCCAAGCCTGAGTCCATCTCGGAGGGGAGTACTTGTGACACTCATCAGTTAACAGTGATATAGTACTTCCAAATTAACAGTGGTTTTGGCTAGTACAGGTTCTTACCCAACCAGGAGAAAGCCAAGACTTCTCCTAGTCACTGTAATACTGTCAAAGTCACCAGTGGAACACTGGATCTGTGTTAGTGGGTTTTTCAACTGTGGAATCATCTGAAGGAGATTATGTGGTTTTCTGGCTCATAAAATTGGCATTCAATCACGGAATTTCAGCTTCTGTAGTAGAGTTGTGCTATTCGAAAGGTCAGTGGTAATGAGGTTGAATTGGTTTTTAATGACCAGACTGGGACAGGCTGACGTACTCATTTAGAGCAAACACTGGGTTGTCCATTCTTGTCCATCCTGCTTGTCTGTGCATGTGTTTAATTCTTACTGATAGAGGTTAAATTTTTTTTGAAGATATATTTTTTCTCCAGTCTCATGGATAACCTTCTAAGAGAAATTTGTTGGACAATTGGTTCCAGAAAAGGATGAAGTTTCCTTTTTTCACCGGTAAATGATATAGAAGGTTGGGAGTATGGTTTCCAACTCTCATTAGTTATTTTGAAGTTTCTAGTGCTCATCTTTGAGAGACATAAGGAACAAGATTTTGGGGGATTATTATTATTATTTTTTATTTATTTATTTATTTATTTTTTTACATCTGGCCTGTAGTAGCTTGTGTAAGAAGCAACCTTCCAGATCTTTTCTATGACGGGTAGTTTACAATGCAGTGTTTGTTCTTGACCCAAAGCAGTGCTTGGTTTTCTCTTTGGTATTGGCATGGTTTGTTCAATAGTAAGTGTTCCTTTTCACGGTTGAATCATAGGGTGGGTAGATATTTGGTATCTTGCCTTAGTGCTCATTTCACAAGTTAACCTATACGGATTTTCAAGGTTCTCTTGTTACCTACTGGTAGCATAAGGGAAGTGCTGTTAGATTTGTAGTTTAGGCTGAGTGTGGGGCACCCTAGTTTTCATGTTTGACATATTCTGCATCAACCGGTACTTTGTTTTACTCTTCCTGGTCTCATTGCACATTGCCACCTCACTTGGAATCTTAATGGTTTCCTTATTAATGAATGATGAGGTACAGTATCTGTTCAATTCGTTGTGAACTGTGCAACATTATTACACATCACACTCCCATTATCTCATTTTGAGCAAAAGCTGTTACAGGTGAGTAAGTGATCTAATTACTTCCAGTTGCAATGGATTAATGGCTTATTGGAGAAACTGTAAGTTGATGGTACATTATACAAGCCATTACTCACTGACTTTGTAAAAATAATGGTTTTCAAGATCAAACATTAATTTTTCTCTGTTGGTACCAAGAGTTTATATATACTGTATTAATTTTATTACTGTAACTTGATGTCTTGTTCTTCTATCTGTCCCACACACAATTTCCTTAAGTATGTCCTTCATCTCAGAATTTCTAAATTTTTACCAATCTTTCACTTTCTAGTCTCTCAGTATGCCCATACAACCATTGCAGAACTTGGCCAGCTTTCTATCCTTTATTTCTTTCATATCTATATCTCATAAGATGTGTATTTTGTATTCTCTCCATCCTATTCACTATACTTGTATTACTCTCAATCATATGGTTTTTGTAGATTTTAATTTGCTTCTTTTATATATATCCTGTATATCCAGATACTATGCATCCTATCCACATAATGATGTCAGTTTAGGCATTCTCCCATGCACTGCTATCTCTGCCTCGTTGACATGGTTTTCTGTCTAAACTGTACTATATCTTTCTCAGTGTACTTATGAGTTAGCCAGTTCCCTCTGTTGCTCTGTACTTAATCTCTCATTGTTCCATTCTCTTACCATATCTGTAATGCCTCACTCCCTTCTATCCCCATTCAGACTAATGCTATTTTATGTCTTGTGTACCTTCTATGCTTCTGTTCACATTCACTATTATTTTTTACTTATGCACACATTTCTAAACTAGTTCATTGAACATTTCCAATTTTCTTCTTAATTATTTAACAGAATAGTATGACAACCCGTATCTGATTCACCTCCTATTTACATCCCCTGTCTGTATTAGTAACAAGATTTAATCCCATCTCCATTATTCTTGCTTTCACCCCTCTTACTACCCCATCCATTAAACTATTGAACACCCATCTTAACATAAGCATCCTTAATACAACCCCCCCTCCCCCCCCCCACACACACCTAACATGTTTTTCACTTTTCTTTTAAAATCTCAGAACCACATTTAGTAACTTCCTATATCGTGCATGCATTTTCAGTACCTAAAATATGACTTTCTTCAGTCAACTCAATCATTTGCTTTTTCCAGATCCATGAATGTTACAAACAAATACTTCATTACCAAACAAATTTTCCCTTGCGATCCTCTTTCTCTATTACACTTTTATGATGTTGCAACAATGCCTTCAATAATGACTATACCATTCGCTTGTTATACTTACACTTTTTCCTTTGGAATTTTAGTATTTGTTCTTGTCCCTTTTTCCTATACTGTACTATACATTCTCTCTCTATTCTTCTAATACTCTTACCTCTTTCATGCCAAAGCAATACATTTTTGTCATTCAATCTACCATTTTACCAGCTGAGTGCTGGTATGAAGATGGCTCCTTCTGTATCTCAAAAGTGATCAGCAAGAGAAAATCATTACCTGATGTGGACGTTTCAAAGTTTTAATTGCAAAAGGGGTACTTAACTGCTTGTGATTTTAAATAAAAATAGGATTTTATATTATTTAAACTTTATAGGATTTTATTTAATTTTTACCCTGTATCATAGTTTTAAATTTTGAGTTTCATTTTCGGCATCAAATGGTCACAGGCTGCAACTTCAGATATTTTACCCAATCAATCAATCACTGCCACCTCGTTACCTTAAGATGTCCATCACCAATATATCAGTTTGCTGACATTTTCCATCTAAGTTTGTTTATACTGTAGTCTTTTTCACCTCCTGTCTTATTATCTCATCCTCCTCTATGTTAATATTTTTATTTTTTTCCATGTCCCAAACATGATGATTTAGCCTCTCTCATCTGCAGCAATCACTAATTTCTCAAAACATGTTTTTCATCTCACTTTTGTTTTTTCTCTTTTTTGCATTACACTACTAGTACAGTGGTCCCTCGGTTAACGAACACAATTCGTTCCAGAAGGTTGTTCGTTAACCGAAAATTTTGTTAACCGAAACCATTGTTTCAATGGGATTTTGGGTAATTGGTTCCAGCTCACTGAAAATTACACAAAGGAAAAAAAATGCAGTAAAGTACACTTACTTTGAGGTGTGTATGTAGAAGGCTCCTGGTTGATGATGTTGATGTGAATTTGAAGTGGGAAGTGGAGGAGGAGAAGGGAGAAGAGAAGGAAGTAGGGGTGGAGGAGAAGCATTTTACTGCTTCTTGGAAGGCGAGTCACCTTCCATGAAAATGTCAGGAACCTCTGGACTGACATTCTCCAGCAAGAAAATCCTCTCTCCTTTTTGAAGTGGAATGCTGAGGGGTAGCATCTTTTTTCCGCTGCCTTTTAGTGAAGAAACTGTCAATTTTTGTTTGTGGGGCATTTTTCCTCATCATTAACTGATTTTTGAAGAAGGAGAGCACTTTGTACTCAACATTACACAAAACAGGTTCTGTTGTTTCCACATCAGGGTGGAAACAACATCTTTTAAGTCTGAAGAAGACATATGGTTATCACTTTCCCTTTCCTCCTCACCACTGTCAGCTTCTAACAGCTCATCCAGTTGCTGCAAGTCTTCAGTAGTAGGTTCCTGCTCATGAGACATCACAAGCTCTTCCACATCATCCTCCTCCACTTCGAGGCCCAATGAATGACCAATGGACACAATCTCCTGGTCCAACTCCGTTTCTTCCTCAAATCCCTCAAAATCATGGACTGCTGATGGCCACAGTGCTTTCCATGCAGAATTGAGGGATCTAATGGAGACTTCTTGCCATGAGGACACAATCAATTTTACAGCCTCCAGGTTGTTGAATTGTGTCTCCAGAACTGTGCCAGTGTTAGTTCAGGATCATTGGAAGTTGCCTGATAACACCTCCTGAACATTTTCTTAATGTACAGCTTCTTGAAGTTGCTGATCACATTCTGGTCCATTGGCTGTATAATTGATGTAGTGTTGGGAGGCAAAAACAACACTGACAAAGTCAAATCGAGCCTCCAAAGTGCTGGCAAGTTGAGGGTCATGACCAGGGGCATTATCCATAAGGAGAAGAGCCTTTAAAGGGAGTTTATTGGTGGTTAGGTATCTCTTCACAGAAGGGCAAAACACCTCAACAGCCCATTCATTAAAGAGCTGTCTTGTCACCCATGCCTTACGGTTGGAATTCTAATAAACTCCAAGCTGTCCTCTTACCACCTATTGTTGCTTGAACACCCTGGGGTTCTCAGAGTGGTAGACAAGCATAGGCTTCAGTCGGAAATCCTCTGAAACATTGGCACCAATCAATAGAGTGAGATGGTCCTTCATGGATTTATGCCCAGGTAAAGAGGCTTCATCTCGGTGATGAATGTCCTTTTGGGCATTTTCTTCCAGAACAGCCCAGTTTCGTCCACATCGAGCACTTGCTGTGGAAGATAATTTTCTTCCTCCACCCCAGTTTCTTAAACTCCACTGCAAACTTTGCTGCTCCTTCTTTATCTGTACTGGTAGCTTCACCATGCCTAACAACACTAAAAATGTCACTTCTTTTCTTAAATTTTTCGAATCAGCCCTTGCTGGCCCTAAACTCTTCAAACTCTGTGCCAGAAGAACCAGGTTGATCTTCCTTCAAATGTTCGTAAATTTCCCTGGCTCTTTCACAAATAAATTCAGTAGAAACTGAATCTCCTTTCATTTGTTTTTCCCTAATCCAAATAAGAAGTAACCTCTCTGTTTCTGCTATTTATGATTTACCTTTAAACACTGGTAGATTTGTCTCTCACTTTCACTTCTTTGAACTTGTCTTTCTGTGCAAGAATTGTCGACACAGTTGATGCCGACATGCCATATTCTTTACTAAGCACATTTGTTCTAATGCCTTCTTCATGTTTCTTAATGATTTCCTGTTTCACTTGAATTGAAATCGCCTTTCTCTTATTTCTTTGGAGCCATGCTGGATTCAATACAGTAATCTCACCACTAAAATTTTAATTTCACTAGCTGTAATTAAAGATCATTTTCTTTAAATCAACACTGCAACGCGCTATATATTATCAATATGTAAAATAAATTTCAGATTGACCAATAATTGTACTGTAAAAACAGTTTATGTTCAAGAGAGTCTCAAGCAAGATGTTACCTCTACTGACCAGAGATACAAACTGACGCCTGTTTGGTGTGTTGAGTGGCTGTTTGGCATGCTAAAAACTCGTTTCCTGTACTTCAGTTATGTTAAATAATTGTTAAAATGACTAAAAATTTTAATATAAAACTTGGCAAATTATTGAATAATACAACCTTCTTGATATTTACTCAAATGGGAAAGAATTTAAGCCCTAGAACAGATTACTGCATTGGCGGACTAATATTCCAGCTGGTGAGCAAGCGAAAACATGTTGAGAGGAATTTGTAAGGAATTCGTTAACCGAATTGAATATTCTTATGGAAGGTAATTTGTTAACCAAAATTTCGTTAACCGAGGCGTTTGTTAACCGAGGGACCACTGTATACTTTCCTTCTAATCTCCCTTTACTCAACCCATCTTCCATCACTCCTGACTGACTTGCACCTGTCTTGATCATCTGTGCCGTCAATACTGACAGTTTATTATTGTACCTCTCTTCCTTCCCACACACTTCATCTGCACTCTCAAGGGCTGTGCTCTTAAAGTGTTCCTAATTCTCCTCAACTCCCCTACTCCTCCTCATTTACATGAAATTGATTTTTGTGATTTCTTGAAATCTTTATATTAAATCTTCTTTCCTCAACTTTTTATTTTCTATTTAATTTCTCTGGATATTGTCCTGAATCTTTTACGTACTGTACTTCTTTGTTTTTGTCATGTCTACCTGTGATGGTCAGCCACTCCATGTGTAATTTTTAGAATGGTCACATCCCACATTTCAATTTTCTGTTTACAAGCAGGTAGTCTAAGAACCCTTTATCTTCCTTGATGTTTTTCCTGTATATTTGTGTTTAATTGTAGACTTGTGTGCGTGTTGATGTGCATGTCTAGATTTTTTTTTTTTTAGTATTCTAATGAAATTATGGTTTGCATAAAGGTATTTGAATATTAAGACATTTTTAGTACGTGGGTACTGTGCCTTTTAATGTAACAAGTTCTGTATTGAATGTTCACTGAAAGAACAAATATGTGGGTGATAGATCTATTTGTCTGTTTGCACATTCATGTGTCCTGGAGTTGTAAATATGATAGCTTGAACATACTGTATTGTGATTTATATTGATTTTTTATATTTTTTTTTATTTTATTATTTTTTTTTAATGAACTTGGTGTATGGATACATCACAGCAAGACCTCCGGCTGTTTAAATATTCAGCATTTATATCATCATTGTCTGTACTTATAGCATATTTTTTTATTGTGAAGCAGTTGGGGACTTGTGCACCTTTAGTTTTAACTATTTTCTGTGCCTCTACCATAAATATGGAGAGGACACTCGGTGTTACCCATTACCATCCTTACATCATTACCATGAAGTTTATTTTATTTTCATTGACCGTAGAAAGGGTTTGTGGATTAAAATGAAATTTGGCTTACCGGGGGTATTACTTTTTATTGCTGATGTATAGGTGCCTTGTTAATCAACTTTTTCCATAAATACAGTACTGTATTTGTTTCAGTTATGACCTGTTTGATATAGAAATTATACTAAGGTCATGAATTACCTTCAGTAATTGTCTTCTTTGTTACTGTAGGCTAATTTTACCCCTTAGTTGTTGCCATAAAAGAAACTAATTGCCACTTATTAGTTAAACATCATCATCGTCGTTTTACTACTATTTTTCACACTTGTGAGCTAGCTACGGTTACATGATGGCAGTTCTCCATGCTGAACAGTCTTTTGCAGTCTCTTGTCAGGTTCCTTCTCTAATGTCATTTCTTAAACCTCTCCCCATGTCACCCCTGGTTCTCCTCCTCTCCACATTTAGGCTCAATGCACCTCTTGACCCAATTGGTATCATCCATTCTCTCTACATGCCCAAACCATCTCAACCTGCCTCAATGCAGGATCACCATTTCTGGATATGGAATTTTTGGGAAATATTTTTCCTTACATAAGCCATATAGAATGCCTGTGCCTTATCCTGCTTATTCAGCAAAGATTTTTTTTTTATGGCAGATATATAAAATCTAACTTTTTAACATGCACTTATGATTATTTCACAAATTTGTGTTGGCCCAACATCATACTTCATCTCATAAACAACCTTTATTTCTCAGATGGAAGCATTAAAAGGTAACATTTTAACTTCAGGCCTCAAGCATAATGTATTGTCTAATGGTAGATCCTGCTGCCATATGGCATCATGAAAATTGTGACCAAGTCCCAGGTTACTGATCTGACTTTCTGCCTCATTTACATACAATTGCAGAGTCTCAATTGTTTCTCTTACTTTGACACCACAACATACATACAGTATATTGTTTCTCACTCTTGATCTTTTTTTCATTTTTGTATTTCTTTATGGCTCTTTATTATTATTATTATTATTATTATTATTATTATTATTATTATTATTATTATTATTATTATTATTATTATTATTATTATTATTATAATTATTATAATTATTACGTTTTTGACCCCCAGGCCCAGATGTGGGTCAGTGACCTGTGCCCAGGTGGGCTAATCCCCGGAAAAAAAAAATCATACAAAAAAATGTTCAGTTTGCTGAAATTCAGCCAACTCAAAACTTGCATTTTTTTTTTTAGTGAAAGCGTAATTTAAAATGATGGAATTATTTTCTACTGGAATCTGAAACTACTGTATGCTTGCCTTGTAATTCTTACCTTATTTTTTCATGGAAGTTACCGGGGTTGGGTGTAAACAGGGCTGCCTAGCTTGGGTCAATACGCCCGTTGCAGTTTCCTCCATTCTTCTGTTCTTAAGTATTTTCATGAGCAACAAGAGCTAAGGTTGTAACAAAATAATATACAGTGGAATCTACATTTACGCGGCTTTTGTTTACGCGTTTGGTCATTTACGTGGTGCCTTGCCAGAATGAAATGCTTTAATTACGCGGTAAATTTGGTCATTTACGCGGATGAAGTATAATTTGTTTACTGTATTTACTGAAGATATTTGTTTTAGCTCATAAAATTCATACAAATTACCTGGCCAGAATATAATTTACATTCCTGGAATTCTTATAAGATTGTGATTATTTTAAATATAAACATCATAAAATTTGCATTAGACAAATTTTAGATCTAATTTAAGAATTTTGATTAGAAAGAGCAAAAATTTTATCTTTTGTGCAAAATATATGACGTTTATATTCAAAATATTCCTTGTCTTGCAAGGAATCCAGCAATGTCAATTATATTATCCTAACTTTAGTCTGAGGTATTATTTATTACTAAAAATGTAAGCCTACTGTTTTCACCCAAACATTTCTCAGAGAGGTAGGAACCAGTGAGCTGGGAAGAGGGGGGGGGGGAAGTTGAGTCCATTATTTGAATGGACATTAACCTGGCCACTGTATTTCTCTTAAATATTAATCGTGTGTGCATACCATCATAAAATTAAGATTTTATTTTTACTACAACGTAGGTATTGTGTTGGAAAAAGTGTAGTTTGGGGGTCGGCCCAGTCTCTATTTCAATTAATCCCATATGTTCTGTTATTTCATTTACGCGTTTCTCGTTTTACGCGGGCCTCCACAGGTTCAATTGACCGCGTAAATGCAGACTCCACTGTAGAAAAAAGTTCTCACCAACACAACTTGATTAATTTTGACCACTTATTTGCAATTGCTCTATTTAAAGGCTAGTCAAGATATATTTGTTTAAGAGTGAGTCAGACTAATGCTGTGCATGTGATACTTGGCAGAAATTGCCAGCAGATGCACTGCTGAGAAAATTTTCAGTATGCCAGTATACAGTCGGCCCTTAACATACGCGGGGGTTAGGTAACAGAGATACCCGTGAATGTTAAAAATCCGTGTACTATTGCTGCCCCCCCCCCCTAAAAAAACCCTGGCCCCCTATGTCCTTATTTATCGTATTTACCTATGTGTAGTTTGAGTTTTTAAGACCAAATTATTTGGCAAAAAATTGGGGGTCGACCTCTAAACGGGTAATAGTTTCGTTAGGTTGAAAAATATTTACCAGTAGCTACCAGTAAACAATGGAAACGACACACCAACGCACCACCAACTGTGAGTGTCGGTACAGTTGCCAGGGCAGATCTCTTGCGTCATCATAGCAAGCCCAAAGTAGCCAAATGCATGGTATGGTATGCACAGGACGATGTAAAACATAAAGTATTCATTGTTTAAAGTTTATTTGTAGATACTGTACATAAATTTTTGTTCATTACATTTGAAACATTAAATTGGAAACAAAAGAAAATTACGATACCGTATTTTCATTAGAATATTATATCACAAGTATATTTTTCCTTAACTGTGACTGAATGAATATATTCTCAGAAATTAATAAGGAAATGTAATATTTTAGCTGAAATGACGTGCATATTACAGTGGAAAGTGGGATAAAATCATGACGAAAACAATGACTCGCTTTCTTTCGTTGTTCAGAAGATTTTTACCGTAATCGCTTTTCGAATGGTTTTCAGTTAAAAAACTGTTGTACTGTATTACAATAATATTCTATCCTATCATTAGCCTCATAATCCCACAACTGAAAACCATTCGAAAAGCGATTACGGTAACATCTTTTGAACGAAAGAAAGCGAGTCATTGCTTTCGTCACAATTTTATCCCACTTTCCACTGTAATACATACGTCATTTCAGCAAAAATATTACATTTCCTTATTCTCAGAAATAAATAGTAGTTTTGTTGAAACATAATGTACAGTATTTAATATTAAAATGCAAAAAGGGCTATAAAAACAATTAATACTGTACACCCGTAATGTACTGGCTGGCATCTCCACTCGTCCCTGCTCCCGCCTCCAGCGTCACCACTCCTCCCCACTCTATCCCTCCGCCTCCTCCACATCGTCACTACTGTTGTATTACAATAATATTCTATCCTAATTCACTTGAATAAATACTACGATACCATATTTCTGAATATTTTCATTAAAATCCATCAAAATCATTTTCCTTGTCATCGTCTTCAGTACCAAACAGCTCCTCACAGTCTTCTCCTTGAACAGGGCTAGAGGTTACATGTTTTTCGAATCGTTTTCAGTTAAAAAAATGTTACATCACATGTATATTTTACCTAAACTGCGCCTGAATGAATATATTCTCAGAAATAAATAGTAGTTTTGCTGAAACGTGTTGTATTTCAATGTAAAATAGGATAAAATACATGACGAAAACAAAAGACTTTACCTAACCTTCCGATGTTCAAGAGATGTTACTCATTTTTTTAATAGGTTTTGTTTAAAATACTGTTATATTACAATGATATTCTATTCATACTGTGCTTAATATACTACATTCACGGAAATGTAATATTTTTGCTGAAATGACGTACGTATTACAGTGGAAAGTGGGATAAAATCGTGACGAAAACAATGACTTGCTTTCTTTCGTTCAAAAGATATTACCGTAATCGCTTTTCGAATGGTTTTCAGTTGAAAAACTGTTGCATCACAAGTGAATTAGGATGGAATATTATTGTAATACAACAGTTTGTTTACTGAAAACCATTCGAAAAGCGATTACGGTAACATCTTTTGAACGAAAGAAAGCGAAAGTCATTGCTTTCGTCATTTTCCACTGTAATATGTACGTCATTTCAGCAAAAATATTACATTTCCATATTCTCAGAAATAAATAGTAGTTTTGCTGAAACGTAATGTATTTCAATGTAAATTAGGATAAACTTGATGAAGACAAAAGACTTCACCTAACCTTCCGATATTCAAGATATGTTACTCGTTTTTTTAATAGTTTTCGGTTAAAATACTGTTATATTAGTGATATTCTATTCATACTGTGCTTGATACATTCACGGAATTGTTATATTTTTGCAACTACAATGCTGATGTCAACACAAGCGTGGTTACAGCGAGACTGACTGAGTGAGGGAGCGTGAGGTGGGGTGATGACGCGCTATGCGTGTGTGTGTGAGGTAGCGGGAGCGGGCGGTGTGCAGTGTTCGGTGCCATGCGCGATTTGAATGGCTCGCGATTTGAATGTATACTTCAATTACTTCAATGTACAGAATATTCCTGCGGCGGGGCAATCCGCGTATTTGCCAATCCGTGAATGCTAAACCCGCGTATGTGAAGGGCCGACTGCATATTGGTATTTACCATAGAAATGTGAATTATGGAGTGATGGTATCCGAATGGGTAGAATGCCTGTCTTGTGTCCTATGGGTTGCAGGCTCATACCCAGGGCATTTCCAGTTCAGCCAGCTGTGAATGGGTACCTAACCTTATAAAAAAAGAAGTTGCTGCAATTAATGATATTTCTTTAGACAAGTTGGGTAAGGGAAGCAATGGTATTCAGTATTAAGTACTGTAACTATGAAAATTGTCAATAATAACACTCTGGCATACTGTACTTAAGTGTTTCATATCAAGAACTACTGCACTGCTTGGGCTGCTTAGTGAAATATATCGATAAGATTCTGTAAATGCTATTTAAAATTTAATTGATTTTTATGCTTTTTGCATCTCCCTTGTTGTCACCACATGCCAGGAGATGCTCAGTGGACTTGGTGAGAATTGTTTTTCATTTTTGTTTGGGTTTTAGTCATTAACTTGTACAGTACTGTATCATTTTTTCTTGCATATTTTTTCATTTTTTTTTTATATATATTTTATTTCAAATCCTAATACAGTACAGTAGAATGTCAATTTAAAGCGATTCAATTTAAGATTATTGATTTAAAGCGACACCCACAATTAAGGACAATGTTTTAATTTAAAGCAAATCTTTCCTATTTTGCGTGAGTCAATCTGGCGCATCATATTTTAAAATTCACGCCTAATGTTTCTCTGGGTACGCTACATTGTCCTATGGGCAAAACTGTACTGTACATGCACTCAAAATAATGTACTAAATTATTACTAAAATTTTTGTCCAGTGCAAACTATAGCATGATTATATTCAAATTAATTACTATCTAATAAGAATTCCAGAAATGTAAATTATATTCTCCTTGGTCACTTCTGTGACATTTTATAAAGAAAAAACAAAAACTCCATCTAAAGGACATAAATAAACAGATAAATACTTCACTAGACCTTCAGCCCCATCTGAGTCACTGTCACCCCCCCCCTCCCCCCCATCTTCCCAGCCAGGGTTGGGTGGTTATAGGCTAATAGTTTTTATCATATATAATATCACAGACTAAAGTTAGGAGAATAAAATTTGCATTGCTAGAATCCTTGCAAGACAGCGAGTAATTTGAATATAAATGTCATATATTTTGCACAAGAGATAAAAATTTTAGCCATTTGTTATAAGTTTCCTAATTAGAACTAAAATTTATGTGTCTAATGCGAACTATAGCATGTTTATATTCAAACTAATCACTTCTCTTATATGAATTCCAGCAATGTTAATGATATTCTCTCTTGTCAGTTCAGTGACATTTTATAAGAGAAAAACATAGTCATTCTAAGGACAGATAAATAAATAAGCACTAGACCTTGGCATCAACTGTCAAACATATCACTTCCCATCTTCCCATCAGCTGATCGCTAGTAAACATACCATTTCACGTCCCATAATTAGCTGTGTTGATTTATGAGTGTTTGTTTTAACATAATACTACAAAAAAAGTTTTGTTTATTCTAGGAGATGGGCTGAGGTGCATCTGGGTAGACTCTCAGTCTTTTTAGTATTTTGTGTTTCTCTCAAGTACCAAACTAAATTATTCCATTGAAACAACACTTCGATTTAGTGCGAATTTGGTTTAAAGCACCACTCTTGGAACGCATCTTGTGTTATATCGACATTCTACTTTACTGTAATTAAGTACAGTATAGTCTCGATTTACGCGGATTTGGTTTACGCGTTTGGTCATTTACGCGGCACCTTGCAAGACCGACAATTTTTATTTACGCGGTTCATTCCATCATTTACGCGGGAAGGGGCTCGGGCAGGGTGCGCACAAGGTCGCCCAGTCAACAAAACATTACCGAGTTCTTCACCCACCACAACCAGCCCAAGTCAGTGATAGTGAGGATATGGATTTTGAGGGGTTTGACAAAGAGGCCCTGCAAGCCTCTGTGGTGGATAGTGATACAGGTGAGGGCCAATAATCTGCCTTCTGCCTCAGAATCAACCCCAATCCCCATGTACCCAGCCATCTCTTCTACTAAGTAAGTGTTAAAAAACCTAATATTATTGATATTTCTCTTAAATATTACTTGTGTGTGCATACCATCATAAAATCAGATGTTATTTTTACTACAACGTACGTAATGTATTGTGTCTGGGTGAAGTATAATTTGTTTATTTACTGAAGATATTTGTTTTTAGCTCATAAAATTCATAGAAATTACCCGGCCAGAATATAATTTTGTTAGAGAGCAAAACTTTTATCTTTTGTGCAAAATATATGACGTTTTATTCAAATTATTTGCAGTCTTGCAAGGAATCCAGCAATGTCAATTATATTATCCTAAACATAGTCAGAGGGATTATTTATTACTAAACCTAGAGACCTAGTCTTTTCTCCCAAACATTTCTCAGGGAGGGTAGAGCCAGCGAGCGTGGGAAGAGGGGTGGGAGGGGGGTATTTTGATTGACAGATAGTGTCTGGGTGAAGTATAATTTGTTTATTTACTAAACATATTTGTTTTTAGCTCATAAAATTCATAAAAATTACCCGGCCAGAATATAATTTACATTGCTGGAATTCTTATAAGATAGTGATTAATTTGAATATAAACAAGCTTAAATTTGCATTAGACATACAAATTTTAGATTAATTTAAGAATTTTATTAGAGAGCAAAAATTTGATCTTTTGTGTAAAATATATGACGTTTATATTCAAATTATTCGCAGTCTTGCAAGGAATCCAGCAATGTCGATTATATTATCCTAAACATAGTCTGAGGGATTATTTATTACTAAACCTAAAAACCTAGTGTTTTCACCCAAACATTTCTCAAGAATATGGGGGGGGGAGTTGAGTCCATTATTTGAATAGACATTAACCGGCGACTGTGTTTCTCTTAAATATTAATTGTGTGTGCATACTATCATAAAATTAAGATGTTATTTTTACTACAACGTACTACAGGTTGTACCTCTCTAGTCCGGCATTCTGTGGTCCGGAAACTCCCGTGGTCCGGAACGATTTTAGTTTGTCCAATAGGTAGATAGGCAGCTTTTTTTTTTTTTTACTTATTGAATTATTATTACAGGAGTATTAAATTTTTGCCCCTCAGGCCCCAATGTGGGTCAGTGACCTATGCCCGGGTGGGCTAATCCCCTTAAAAAAAAAAAGCCGCGGGAAATTAAGGTTCGTTTACATCCGGCATTTCGGCTGCTCTCTCTCTCTCTCTCTCTGCTTGTCTATACAGAGTACAACATTTAACCCTTCAATATATATGAGCAGTAAATAAGTGTTGCTTTCATATTCTTATGTAGAGTAATGATGATATGTTTTCACATGTGCGCACTTAGTACATACGCGCAGTCTCACTTTTTTTTTTTACCATTAATGGTTAGCTACTTATATTGTTCTATTTCTTAACATCAAATAACATTACAGGTACTTCAAACAACCATATTAATTTTTTTACATTAATTTTACTACAGCTAAAATCAGGGTCTTATTTTCTTCAGTTTTATATGTAGAACCAATCAGTCACTGGTTTTGTAAGCTTTAACATAAACAATGCCGACAGCCGTCTCGTCTCCTCTAATATTCCACATATTATTAATAAATTGTATTGTTAATTTTGCACACACAAACATTAATTCAATAAAAACAAATTCAGAAACATTAATTAAAATATATATGAACAGTAAATAAGTGTTGCTTTCATATTCTTATGTAAAGTAATGACGATATGTTTTCACGTGTGCGCATGCGCACTTACATACGCGATATCTTTTTTCTTTACCATTATCGTTAGCTACTTCTATTGTTCCATTTATTAACATTAAATAACATTACTTAAAACAACCATATTAATTTTACTACAGCTACAGCCAAGGTTTTATTTTCTTCAGTTTTATATGTAGAACCAGTCAGTCACTGGTTTTGTAATCAACGAAAACAATGCTGTGTCATTTCCTCGTGTGTTTTAATATTCTACGTATTATTAATGAATTGTATTGCTCATTTTGCACACATAAACCATAATTCAATAAAAAAGACATTCAGTAATAAACAATAATGAATCTTTTGTACATAAGAGAAATGACGCTGTTTACACGATTATGCACGTCATCTGCACGTTTGTGGGCCGTTCAAACCCGTCGAAATTCAAGTTTCCGCCGTCAAAATTTTTATTTATTTATTTTTTTGTGTTCCAATAAAATACGTTAAGAATTAAAAACTCGCGAAATTTGAGAAGCTACTATACGACATTTAACCGTTCAATATGTCTTCAAAGAGACCATGATGCAGTGAAAGTGGTGCTAGTGCTTCCAAGCATAAGCACAAGTCACTATCTATCCAGGAAAAGGGTGAATTTCCATGGTCCGGCACCGGTCAGGTCCCGAGGTTGCCGGACTAGAGAGGTACAACCTGTATTGTGTCGGAAAAAGTGTAGTTTGGGGGTCGGCCCAGTCTCTATTTAAATTAATCCCATATGTTCTGTTATTTCGTTTACGCGTTTCTCGTTTTACACGGACCTCCACGGGTTCAATTGACCGCGTAAATGAAGACTATACTGTAATCTAGCCCACTATAACTTACTGTGCTGTATCAAGTGTATGGCGCTATAGCTTTATAGGATTTATGTTTTGTCTTCAATTCATGATTACATAAAGAAATAATTTAGTTTTTATATGAAGGCAGTCCACAATTTATTATGGTTGGGTTTAAAAATAATTTAAGATGAGTGTTTTTTTGGCCCCATGTTTCAATTTATGTATGAAAAACCCAAAGCTTCAATTTTTTTTTCATGATGTTTTTTCTGAGTAATGCGGAAAATATGCTAGCATAATGAAGTATTTTTAATACCAGAACTGTACAGTATAGTACTATATATTGTACATTACAGTACTTACTTATTTCACTTAATTTGTTTCATTATTCTCTAATTTTTGCAATGTTTTTAGCTCAAAAATTACTTTTTAACTTTCAATATGTCATAAATCTCTTCCAGTCACCATATAATCTCTTTAGCTAACTTACTGGAGTTAAATAAATTTGTCTCCATCAGCAGTCACTCAACCAGTTGCCTGGTTGCCCTCTTTAACTCTCGTGTAATATGTGGCAGATTTTTATACAGTACAGGTATACCTTGATAACCGATGTACAGTACATGTGCAGTGCGAAAAGGCAAAGGGGAAGGAAATCAGTAGTTTTCTAAAAAAAACAAATCCCCTAAGAATATAACAAATTCAGGAGGTTAGGGACCAGCCACCCCCCAAAAAACCTCCCATCTACCCTTGATATATCTCGGTTATTCAGACTGTCAAGCAAGAAAAAACATAAAGCAAGCATAATAAGCATTAATTTAGGAATGTAAGCATAAATTGACACTGTTATTCACCAGTGTTGAAGCGTTAGGTCCACGTTGAGTTATCATTCCTCCCCTCAGCCAGGTCCTATGGTTGAGGGGCTGGCCACTGTTTCTGCCATTAAGAGTTTTAAAAGATATCCCCACACATTTTGAAAATAATTCTGGGCTAGTGGAAATTTCTGTGGGCTAGCGTAAAATATTTAGATTTAGCAGGCCTGCCAACAATGTGTATGCCCTCACAATGTTGATGTCCCATGTTCATAAACCTGTTCTATATGGTTCCTGGAGAAATTCAGCCATCTGCAGACATTATAAATGGCTTCTCTCATAATTAATTTTTTTTTTGTTAGGTTACTATGTTGTGGGAGGAAGGAGAGAATGATAAAGTGAGACATCACCTTCGATACAACGTATCCCTTTATTCTCAAGTCAAATTATAAATTACATA
Organism: Homarus americanus; assembly: GCF_018991925.1. Lineage (NCBI taxonomy): Eukaryota > Metazoa > Arthropoda > Malacostraca > Decapoda > Nephropidae > Homarus > Homarus americanus. The sequence goes on along the minus strand of NW_024737097.1, from coordinate 22,216,821 downwards.
TTACATTTTTTTTTTATTGGAGACTTTATATAATATCTAAGAAGACTCATATACCATAAGAGGCTGATCATAGACGAATATCATAATAATGAATCAACAATATTCAGGTCGAAAGGTGGAAGATGGCCTTGACGGCAGTCGGCGAGTTGGTAAGAGTGGTCTGGGAAGAGATTATCTTATGATACAGCTTGTCCTTTTATTTTGAGGTCATATTTTTTTCTATTATTTTATGTACGTTTTATATTATTTATGGAGAAACATACACCATAAGAGGCTGATCGTATGAGAATATAACAATAAGAAATAATAAACTGGCAAATGCGGCATGGCCAGTCCCACCCCTTCCTCCTACCCCCTCCTTTACAGAGGGAGGGGGTGAGTGGTCAGGGAAGAGGATTTCCTTGTGATTCGGCATGTCTTTTATTTTGAAGTCAAATATATACTGTATCGTATTTTGTTCTATTATTTAATACAGTATTTTCTCGATTTAACAAAGTAATTCGTTAAATAAAATTTTTCGTTATTTTCGCTCGATTTAGTGAACAAGTTCACTAATTCGAGTGTGATTCTGTTAAATTCCACCACATGGCGTGTGGGGTCTGTTTACTTCTGCTCAGTCTGTGTCCTGCTGCCACCGCATGTGTTGTTTACTGCTACTCCTCGGTCAACTAACTACTGTGCTTAGACATCATGCTGAAAGTCTCTCAGAAAGGAAGTGGTGTTGGGGAGAACGTCAAAAGAGTGCAGCTATCAATTGGAAAAATTTTTGAAATACCGTACTGTAATAGAATTAATTGAAAAGAAGCACCGAACCCCCTAGTTTAAGGTAAGCCATGAATAATGTTTCTAATGCTTCTATGTACATAATTTATCAGGTGTCTGAGGTGTCTCCATAGGTCTGAACGTATTAACGGAATTAATCTTGATTTAGCGAACTCGTTCTCTAAATCAAGCGAAAAATAATGGAAAAAATTCCTTCTGCTAAATTGAGAGTTCGTTAAATCGTGAGTATACTGTACTGTATGTTATATTATTTATGATGAAACATACACCTTAATAGGCAGATCATACGAGAATACAGTATTGTATAACATTGAAATAAAAATGAATTAGTGATCATGACAATGGCCAGTGCCACACATCAAGTGCCATCTCTTATATATTAAGTTCTCTCTAGGCCTATATCAAATCTGACTTGATCACACTATCCCCGTTAAAGACAATATATACTGTACTAAAAATGCTAGCCATCGTTTATGGGTTAAACAGAAGAGGAAGTATTACTGGGGAGTACTGTACTGTATATAGGCATAATTGCATAACACACCTAACACACAAAGTCGGACAGAAGAGAAGAGAAAAATTATAAGAAGAGAAAAGATAGAGAGAGAAGAGAAGAGAAAGAAGATAAGAGAAGAGAAATAAGAGAAGAGAAAGGAGAAAAGAAAAGAGAGATATAAACAATATATACACTGTAGAGTGTTGATAATTCACGAAATACAAATTTGTAAACTCATGGCAAGATTTCGCTCCATGTCACCGCACGCCAAATTCAAAAGTGCTCTGCTACTTCTCCAATCGTCAGAGCAACGGGGTAGTCAACGAAACTTGCAGGGTATTTCCCTAATATATACAGGGGGTCCCCGGGTTATGAATGGGTTCCGTTCCCGAGGATGTTCTTAAGTCGGATTTGTATGCAAGAACAATGTTTAAAATCCCACTATATCATAGCCTAAGTCCTTATATACATCTAAAATCACTTTATTTAAGACAAAAGAAGAAGTAGAATGACAAAATACAGTAAATGAAAAGAAAAAATAAGTCATCAGGTAAATAAAATACAGGTGTACTGTACTATAAATTTCAAGTTTAACTCCATTCGTATCAGCGGGCGTTAAAGTCGAACGTTTATAAGTCGGGGACCCCCTGTAATTGTCGGTTGTGCGGAGTGGCGGTTAATGGGATATCGGTTTACGGAATATACTTGTACTTCCCTGGTAAATAAAAGAAGTATTTTGTGTACCATAGATACTTGAGTGCATTACAGTTTGAGTTTTTTTTAATCAAATTTTTATGCAAAAAGTGGAGGGTCGAACTACAGTGTGTATGCATATTATTTTTGAGGGAGTAAAATTCGTGCATTTCCCTGGGTCATTTACAGTGAATGATAGCTACCCAGTGCATACTCATGGTAGGCTAACCTTACCAGTAAGCTCCTTTAACTTGGGGTTGCTTATTGTACCCCTAGATTCTTTCTTTATGTTGCTACATGAAGAGCAGAACTTCATTCACTGTATATGGTGCTTTAAGTCTAGAAAACCTGATACAAATGAGGATTTACAGATAATTTTTCTTTCATTTGCATCTGTAAACACCATTGATGGCATTGTTGCTAAGTTAGACTCGTCACTGTAGCCACATACTCTAACTCTCTCCCTGCCAGGTTGAGCTGTGCCATATGTTCTGGTTATTTTTGAACTCGTAATGTTGGGTAGGTATACCAAATTTTTTTATTTATTTATTTTATTTTTATTCTGTTACTTGCACACACAATCTTACATTCAGAATGTGCAAGAAAAAATAAAGGAAATAATTATCTTAAGGTCAAAAGTATAAAGGGAATAAACATTCCTTCGTGAGTGAGAGTTAGGATGCTGAGTGGTGGAAGGGGGGTTGGTGACATGCAGGATCTGAGCTGTTCACTGTGAAACATTAGACAAATACAGTGGGGTCTCAGAGTACATGAGAGTTACGTTCCTGGAATTCCCGCATAAGTGCAAATTCGAGTCTATTTGGGTCCCCGTGTATATATATGTACAGAATAACCCCTTTGGTAACCGACATGCAACTTCAGAGTTTGATATGCCACTCCTTAGTAAGTCTACTATCTTGACTTTTTCTTAATAAGTTCTCACAATATGTGCTTTTTTTTTTCTCTCATTCATCACCATGAGCACGGCCACTAAGTTTCCTCTTAGGAGCCATGATCATGGTAAAATTCATCAGTTAAGAAAAACTTTACCAGTCTGAATGTCTGGAAGATGTTTACACAACCAGTGTGAAAGAGAGAAGGATGCCAGTGTTAGCACAGAGATTGGTTATTTTTCAACTCACAATTTTGGGTAGATATACAGTACTCTTTTTTTTTACTCTGACATGCACAGAAAATCTTTCATACAAAATGTGCAAAATATATAAAAGAAATAATTAAATTATTATGAATAAGTAGGTGGTGACATATACAGTAGTGGTTTGTGATTATTCCTGTGGTAGGAGGTCCCTGACAGTGGAACAGTCAAGGCAATAGTGTAGAAAGGTGTTAGCATTAGGACAGTTACAGGGTTTACTGGAAGAGAAGTGCTGGTCTTCCCCCACCTCAGATACTTGCTAGATAGGTCTGTATCGTAACATAATGTGAGCAGAGACAATATAATATCTGTGGACCATAAGTCCACGTTGACGATACTTGTGTGGATAAGGAAGAAAGTACTGTAATCGTAGTATTGGATGGATATATTTTCAGCCTGTTTACTATCCATGCGATGGATTGTAGGGAGAAGAGTGGTGGATGTATTCTCATTTGGTAGGTCATGCTGGGCTTATATCTAGGCCTAAAGGATCCTGATTGGACAGCCATAATTTCGAGAATCAGTTATCGATTAATCTCAAAAGAAAGATTTGCAACTAAACATGTGTAATACTGTACTGTATCTTTTATTTTATTTGTGAATTTATTTTAATATTTGCAACAATTACCGTATTTTGCGGCGTAGAAGACGCACTTTTTAAAAATAAACCTTGAAAATTACCAGGCGTCTTCAATGACGCTAGTTGATGGGTTGTAGCAGAGGTTTTCTTAGGGTCAACTGAAATCAGCCCCTTACAAAGACTGTTATCTCATTACTTAGCAATTACAAGTACAGTGGTCCCTCGGTTAACGAGCACAATCCGTTCTAGAAGGTTGCTCGTTAACCGAAAAGTTCGTTAACCGAAACCATTGTTTCAATGGGTTTTTGGGTAATTGGTTCCAGCTCACCAAAAATTGCCTAAATTCAACAAAAAAGGTAGAAAGGTACACTTACTTTGAGGTGTGTATGTAGAAGGCTCCTGGATGATGATGGGAATTAGAATGGGGGTGGAGGAGAAGGGAGAAGAGAAGGCATTGGGGTGGAAGAGAAGTCACCCCATGGCGCCATTTCACCCATAAAATTTTAGTTCTCTTGGTGTAATTCAAGATTATTTTCTTTAAATCAACACTGCACTGCATTATATATTGTCAATATGTAAAATAAACTTCAAAATGACCAATAATTTGCTTGTAAACACAGAAAAAAGCATTTAGTTGAAGAGTCTCAAGCAAGATGTTACCTCCACTGAAAAGACAAAAAGACTGACGCCTGTATGCTGTGTTGGCAGGCTGGATGGCGTGCCACAAACTAGTGACCCTACTTTCAATTATGTTCAATAATTGTTAAAATGACTAAAAAATTTAATATTAAACTTTTAAAATTATTGAATTGTATAAACTTCTTGATATTTACCAATAGGGTAAGGAATTTAAGCCCTAGAACTGATTACTGTATTGGCGGACTAATACTACAGCTGGTGGACCGCCAAATGCAAGCTAAAACATGTGGAGGTCGGTTCGTAAGAAACTCGTTAATTGAGGGATTGCTCGTTAACCGAAGCTAAGAATCTTATGGAAGGTAACTCGTTAACCGAAATCTCGTTAACCGAGGCGCTCGTTAACCGAGGGACCACTGTACAGTATTCTCGACACTATAAAACAATTGATTAACTAATATTGTTGATATACTGCGAAAAATACGATTATTTACGCACTCAGTAGGAAAATAAATAAATAAACGGTTGTAACTACACAGCCCTTGCCGCTGTGCTGTTTGTTTACTAATGGCAGTGGTACGGCAGTGCCATCTATTAAGGAACTGCGTCATTGTCATACCGACAAAATCAAAAGAAAGAATGTAAACACGACAGCGGAGGTGACCAGGTGTATAAAATGAGTGCTGTATTAAATATTTCCACTTCTTATACAGATTTTTTATTAAAAATTTATGAAAATGACGATTGATAAGCAGTTCTAAGTGATGATATTCAAAGAGGTGTGTGTACTTGTGCGAAAATGGCTGTATATCAAGCAACGGTTTCACTGGTGTCGGTTAGTAAGTATAAAAAGTTCTTTCCTAGAATTACATTTCCAAAATCAGGATGCGTCTTCCACGTCTTCTACACCGCAAAATACGGTAATATTTTTTTTTAATTTTGACTTTCATTGCTTGAGTACTTTATGAATAAGATACTTGTTTACTTCTACTTGAGTAACATTTTGCCAATGTAACAAAACTTTTACTTAAGAAAAAAATCTGGTACTTCTTGTAACTCTGTGTTTATGTTGTGTTGTTAAAGAAAGTGGAACAATGAGACCCTGCAATTGTGTTTAAATGGGCCAGAAAGTCAGATCAGCACCCTGGGTTTTGGTCACAATTTTTGTGATGCCATATGGCAGCAGGGTCTTTACTGTATTTATGTTTATTATTGGCATTAGATAATTGTGTACACAAAAATTTTTCATTAAAAACCTTTTTTATTAGAAATGTATTTCTGCTTTTTTAATGGGAGCTTCTGGGAAAATATTCTGTAATTCTGTACTCTGAATTATGAAAAAAAAAATTACAAAAGGTAGTTTCAGGAATGGAACTCTTTCGTAAATCAGGGAATGCCTGCACTAGGTACACATTTATCGTAAATAATATTTACCCGGTACAGTACTGTAGGTAAAAGTTTGCAGATTATTTGGGTGGAGAAATTGATAGTCCTACCTCAATTAGAATATATTCTTTGAATAAAATATAAAAATTTTCTATGAGCTGCTGAATGCATATTCATAACCTTGCTGTCAGTGGTAGCTCATCAGTGTGTGGGTGGCTGTTGGTTGGTAATCCAGTGTTAATTGTTTTAACAGAGCTGCTCCTGTACAGTACAGTACTCTATACAGTATAGAAATTAAACTTACCTTAATTATGGAGCTTCATTCCTCTAATTCTTTATACTGGCCTGGCACTAGTGATTCAGGTGATTCAGTCACTGTTGTTATCCTCAAGAATTAAATTAGGTTTCATTATTGTCCCATTTGAAAGTGCAATGGAGTACTGTACTGTACTGTATTCTTTTCTTTGGCTCTCACACAGGTCTCAGGTTTCAGATTGTATTTCCAGAGGTCCTTCTTAGTCATAATGGCAGTCATATTATACTATCACAATTACATTTTTCAAGCTGTATGACAATTTCAATCTTCTCTTACCCTTCTATGGAATTACTTTTAGCATGGTAACTTAGTTTTAGCACTATCACATATCAGATATAATAATAGGACTCAAAACTGATGCATTACATGTGGTAATACACTGTACACAATGGTGTGAGATGTGAAAGACTGAATATCTATGCTCAAACTCATATGGGGCAAATGACTTTGGGAGTCCTTAACCAATCACAGCACAGCATCTTTAAGTCTGCCTATCACTTACAGTGATTTTTTGGATGGCTGGGATGCTCAGCTGTTCCAATCTAGCAAGTTCCATCATGCACCAATTGACCACACGATCAAATACGGACATTGTTCCCATTACTACATCTTAATGGCTGACTTCATAAATTGAACCAGACAAAAATATGTCCCTTTTTGGGAATATCTGTTATGAGAAGTTCGTTATTGAGAAGGTTTACTGTAGTGACAACCTACAGTATTAATTTGATATTGGCGTGTGAAATACACGTATCACTGTGATGTTTCACAAAAACATGGTTTTATTAATTGTATTTAATATTGCTGTAGTGCATTTTGTTGCCTCTGCAATAAAGTGGATATTAATGGACTGTATATCCCAGTAATGAATATAGACATAATTAATAGCCTGCCCTATTTCTGTTGTTGGATACTGTACTGTACAGTAGGGTTGGGATATATAGCGACTTTATATAAAGATTTTTTTATATTGCGACAACAAAAATTATTGACATTTTCCGATATACTGTATAGCGATAATTTTTTTTATTTCGCTAGGGAAATCTGGCAGGAAATATTTCAAATTTATCACGACTACCAAAATTATTGAAATTTTCCAATACTGTATACAGGTATAATGATAAATTTATTTACAGTAGACTCGCATCTTATGCTGGGTTATGTTCCTGGGACCTCACATGAAGCCAAAAACTGTTTAAAGTCAGGAACACTCCTAAAAATCCCCTAAATCACCCACAAAATAGGAGTTGAAAAACTGTACAGTACTTAAATGTACAGGTGCTCCTCTACTTATGAACGTTCAACTTTCAAACTTTCAGAGATACAAACATCATCACCGAGGGGGGTTACCTGCCAGAACAGGTGTTTAATATTGATGAGACTGGATTATTTTGAAGAAAATTCCAGACAGAACAAACATTACCTAACAGGAGAAGAGTGAGCCAGATTTTAAGGCTGTATTAAAGGGTATAGCTGTACTAAATATCCATAATCTTTTAATTTTTTACAATATGTTTGGTATCTACAAGAGTAAAGTTGGACTTACAAACAATTGGACTTACAAACAAGCCTCAGGAACGTAACTCGTTTCTTAAGTAGAGGAGTACCTGTACAATAAAAGACTAAAATTTTTATCTCGTGCAAAATATATGATGTCTATATTCAAATTATTCTCTGTCTTGCAAGGATTCCAGCAATGCAATTTATATTCTGCTAACTTTAGAATGTGACATTTTATAAGATAAAAACTTTAAGCCTAAAACCACATTCACTCTTTCCAGAAGTCGGAGGGGAGTTGATTTATTATTACAGCTGGGCCGGAGAGCAGACAATGGTTACCAAGTGGTATTTATTTATCTGTCATATAGGGGGAGTTTATGTTTTTCTCTTATAAAATGACACTGAATTGACTTAAGAGAATATAATTAACATTGCTAGAATTCTTGCAAGATGGTGATTAATTTGAATATAAACGTGCTATTGTTTACACTTGACATACAAATTTTAGTAATTATTTAGTACAGTAAGATCTCATATTTCGTGCAATTTCATTTTGCGTTTTTGAATTTCGCCAGCACTACCTAATGTAACCAAGTCTTATATTTGGCGTAAAATATCTTGAGTTTCTCGAGATCCAGCAAGCTGAATGCTGGCCACCATCTTGAATGACGTCACAGCCATCATACCAGTTGCAGTCATTTCTGGTACAAAGCATGTTTTGTCAACGCGAATTGGTTGTAACTTTTACATACGAATGTTGGCTATAGCGCGATTCCATCCTCAATGATTTGATTCCATCCTCAACGTTTTAAGCGTAACGTGGCGCGGGGTTATGCAATGTTTACAGTTCACGTTCGACATCACATGTTCAATTGATTCGTGTGTTTTGTTTGTGAAGTGTTTTTGAGAGGTACAGTCATCCCTTGGTTATAGCGCACTTGGTTATCGCGATTTTCGTTATCACGCCTCCATCAAAATCTGCACACCTGCTGTTATAGCGCATTTTTCTAGCTGAGAATTTCGTTATCACGCAGTTGCCTCCAGGTGTATTGTTACCCATTTGCTTCACCTACATCTATTGAGGATAAAATCTTTCACCTACAAATTGACAATAACACATTTGCTGTAATCAGACATATCTACGTTGCCTCAACAATTGCAACCCCAGTTGCAATTTCAAATTCTGTGTTATTACTAAGGAATAACGAAGTCTCGGGTGCACTCTAAGATTGAGAGAAAACGGAGGACTCAGGCGTCCTGAAGCGATGAGAAAACGGACTCCTCAGACTGGGGACTCAAATAAAGAAAGCACAGCTACATGTTTTGTGGACTACAGTATTGAGCGTACCCTTTTCATCACTTTGTAATAAACCTAGCCATGCCTGTGTGTGTTTCTGATACTTACCATATCATTATCTATATCTTTAGTGGGTCTTAATGATAGTAAAATGGGAAAATTGGGGTTGGGTCTTGGGTGCCTGGAACCAATTACAATAAATCCCATAGGTTCTGTACTTTCGTTATCGCGTTTTTTGTTATCACGCACTCGGCGCAGTCCCAATTAGGCGTGATAACCAAGGGATGACTGTACTCTGTAAATTTCGTTCTTTTTTTGCAAATTTAGCTGTTACCCATAAATACTGTATGAAAAGAATAAGTAAAAAGAATGTTTCACAGTGAGGACTAATAACGGTTTACACCAGCTCTCTCTGTTTACATCACGTGATCAGTTGAATCGTTCGGTTTCTGTCGATTGCTCCGTGATTTTTGCTGTTTTCTCCAATTTTGTTGTGTTAGCGATGAATATGGAAAGACAATGTAAGAAGAATGTTTCAAAGAAGCGTTCTGGTGATCGAATTGCCGGTGGTGAACGTAAAAGAGGTTTACAAGAACGCAACTATCGCATTGTAGCCCGCGCCATCCTAGCTACTGCCCGAGCTGTTATTGTGTGCTTTTTTTGGGTGGTGCTATCACCTGTCGAGTCTACCTCTACTGGGGGTCCTACTGGTGCTGGTGGGCGTGGGACAGACCCACCTAAGCAGCCAAATAAGGAAAAGGAGAAGCGGGATAAGCAGCGTGTGATTAAGTTGCTTGAGGAAGGCCTAAAAACTAGTGAGATAAGAAAGATTACTGGTTTTCCGGAAAGCACAATCAGGTCAATAAAGGCAGAATTTGTATCAGTTGGAGGTTATAAATGGGAAAATCAGAGGTTGATGTTGAGTGGCCAGTCTATATTGTTATTTTTTCCATTAGTTTATGTTTTTTGCATTTGGCGAATTTGAATTTGGTGCATTTTTCCAGTCTATATTACTCGCGAAATACAAGATCTTGCTGTACATTTGAGTACAAATGGCTAAAAATTTTATCTCGTGCAAAATATATGATGTCTATATTCAAATTATTTGCTGTCTTGCAAGGATTCCAGCAATGCATTTTATATTCTGCTAACTTTAGTCTGTGCCATTTTATGTCAAATTTAGTCACTTTTATTGACCTCCAGAACCTAACCCTATTTTCCCCATTGAATACATGTAATTTTATATCGCAATTTAGTATACCCTATAGCGAACATCCTTGGACCCTATCTCGCGATATATCCCGATCCTACTGTACTCTACTTTCAACAAATGGGTGACATCATCAATGCTGCGAGAACTGCATCTTGTGTTGCTATAATATACATTTATTCTTTTTGTGATCCATTTCTTAGCATATGTATTTTATAAAACAGTAGTTGATAATTTAAATGTGAGCTGTCGAACTATATTTGAAAACTAGTTTATGTGTGCTGTAAGATGGTTAATGTACAGTACAGGAAGGCCCCGGGTTACGAATGGGTTCCGTTCCTGAGGACGTTCTTAAGTCGAAATTGTACTCAAGTCGAACCACAGACCCTATGTGCATACCATACTTACGGAACAATGCTTAAAATCCCGCTTTTTCATAGCCTAAGTCCCTATATACATCTAACATCACATAATTTAAGAGAAAAGAAGAAATAAAGACAAAATACAGTACAGTGGTCCCTCGGTTAACGAGCACAATCCGTTCCAGCAGGTTGCTCGTGAACCGAAAAACTCGCTAACCGAAACCATTGTTTCAATGGGTTTTTGGGTAATTGGTTCCAGCTCACCGAAAATTGCCTAAATTCAACAAAAAAGGTAGAAAAGTACACTTACTTTGAGGTGTGTATGTAGAAGGCTCCTGGATGATGATGATGATGATGATGATGATGGGAATTAGAATGGTGGTGGAGGAGAAGGGAGAAGAGAAGGCATTGGGGTGGAAGAGAAGTCACCCCATGGCACCATTTCACCCATAAAATTTTAGTTCTCTTGGTGTAATTGAAGATTATTTTCTTTAAATCAACACTGCACTGCATTATATATTGTCAATATGTAAAATAAATATCAAAATGACCAATAATTTGCTTGGAAACACAGAAAAAAAGCGTTTAGTTGAAGAGAGTCTCAAGCAAGATGTTACCTCCACTGAATACAGGGAGAGACTAACGCCTGTCTAGTGTGTTGACAGGCTGGATGGCACGCCAGAAACTAGTTTCTTTACCTTCAATTATGTTCAATAATTGTTAAAATGATTAAAAAAAGTTAATATTAAACTTTTAAAATTATTGACTAGTATAAACTTCTTGATATTTACTAAAATAGTAAGGAATTTAAGCCCTAAAACCGATTACTGTATTGGCGGACTAATACTACAGCTGGTGGACCGCCAAATGCAAGCGAAAACATGTTGAAGTCGGCTCGTAAAAAACTCGTTAATCGGGGGATTGCTCGTTAACCGAAGTTAAGAATCTTATGGAAGGTAAATCGTTAACCGAAATCTCGTTAACCGAGGCGCTCGTTAACCGAGGGATCATTGTAAATGAAAGTAAAATATAAGTCATCAGATAAGTAAAATACTGTAAATTTCAAGTTTAACTTCGTTTGTATCGGCGGGCATTCATAAGTCTGATGATGTTCGTAAATCGGGGACCCCCTGTAATTGAAATTGTTTAGTGGAAACAAACACTTACGGTACGGTTCAAGAAGTTTTCATTATTATGAAACAAAATTAGTACAAAATGACTTCGAAGTTACTCAGATTTTAAAGTCTTCCACAACAGTTTTGCCACTTGCACAATAAACCCTCCATTCGTTTGAGTTCATGAATCATGAGTTCCAAATATTTGTGAATTTCTAAATGTACCAGTATACCAGTATACCAATTCCTGATTTTTTACAAAATGACTATTACTGTTCTGAGTTTGTGAACTCAATACTTTACCCCTGCTTCACCTCCCACTCACCTTACCACGAATACTTGAGGGGATGGTATGCAAATGTTGATATTTGGTTTGTCTGTACAATGTGGGTATGCCATCCTTGGTGCCTCCTTTCACTATTGTGAACTTGTGCTATAATTTTGTTTATAAAATGTCTCTAATCAAGGCCTGTAATTGTAAATTAAGTCGGGAAGGCGAGTCTGCTGGAAAGATGCAGAAGAAATTGATGAGTTTGATAAAAAAAAAAGTTATTGTGTAAAATAGTTGGCCATAGCTGGCAGTGTGTCAAGCTGTGGGGGAGGCATTTTGTTGTCATCAAGTCCACTCTGTGGTATATAATGAAAAAATAAAAATCTTTTAAGGAAGATGCCATGGCAAGTACTCCCATAACTCTCAAAGCTAATAGAACTGTTTTGTGACAACTGTGAAAATGAAAAAGACATTAAATTCATGGATTAAAGATCAAACTTAAAAAAAGTCTTCCAAGTGGTCCAACCGCCCGTGAAGAAACATCATATGTTATCATCAAACATCATATATTATCATCATGTTATCACATCATCATTATCAAAGGTGAAATACTGTATTAGAAAAATTCTTGAAAATCGATTAATTCAATTACATTTCCCACCTATGTCTAGACTTTCTAAGAACACCCTCATGAATACAGGCTGCTTGCTCATTACTTTACTTTTACTCTCTTTGCCACTGATCTGCTCGTTAGCTGCTGGGGCAGTTGGTCACGTCTCTGTTATGCACTGTTGGCAAGTACTGGGCATGCACTGGCTCCTGAATGTATCTAATCCCTCTGGATAGCTGAGGTGCCGAAATGCAGGCACCAGTCTGGTGGCCCTCCTTTGGACATTTTCAATCAACTGACAGTCCCTAGCATATCTCGGGGAAACAGACGAGGTGACAGTGCTCCAGATGGGGAAGCACCTCTTACAAGAGATGGACCATCTAGATATCTGAGTAACCTTCTTAAAAGACCTAATACTGTAGTTTAGTTCCTTGATTCACCTTCTCACAATGGCCTGAGAACTTCAGTTCATTTTTAACATACACCTCCAGGTCTTTTTCCCATTCAGTCTCTATTAATGCAATTTTTTCATTTCGTTGGGACATATGATATGCCTCCTTACAGTTGGTACGATCCAAGTGCATCCTCTTACACTTCGTGACATTAAATGTTAGCAACCATTTCTTCGACCACTTTTGAAGCATTTAACAATCTTTCTGCAGCTCTACTCAGTCTGTTTGGGTCTTAATTTCCCTAAATAACTTGGCTTCGTCTACAAACATTTGTATGAAGTAGTGTATAGCTTCTGGCATGTCATTTATGAAACAAACAAACACCAACTGGCCCAGTACACTGCCCTGTGGCACCCTACTTGTCACGGGTACACACGATGATTTCATACCATTACTCACCACACACTACTTGTGATCATGCAGAAAGTTTCCGAGCCATACTAGGACACTTCCCCGAATCCTGTACCTTTCCAGTTTACTTCTCAACCTTTCATGGGGTATGCTGTCGAAAACTTTGGCAAAATCTTGATATATATTGTTGATATTGCCACTTCGTTTCAGAATTTATTCCAAACATCCAGTACATTGAGTAATTGTGTTAAGCAGGATCGTCCTGGTATAAAACTGTGTTGGAAATCCTTTACATGGTTGTTTTGTAGCAGATGTTCCATCATGGCATGTCTTATAATGCTCTCCAGTACTTTACACACTATGCTGGTGAGGCTCACTGGTCTATAATTTTTCTTGGAGTGATGCTCACCTTTCTTGAATATAGGCCTAACAAAAGCCATTTTCCAATCACTGGGGATCTTTTGCTCATCTAGGCATTTACAGAACAGGATCTTATGGGCTCAGTAAGCTCATTGCACAACTCTCTAAGCACTCTGGGGTGCACCATGTCAGGGTCGGGTCACCTATGAACCTTTAGCTTTGACAATTTATTTCTTATAGTATATCCTCTTTTGAGAACACAATGTGGGTCAGCGCTGTGTCAAACCGTCTGTCCTCAAATGCAGGAAGATTGTTTGCATCCTCTCTTGTGAACCCACGAGTTATTAAAATATTTAAGTATAAATCTATACTGTGTACAACATATTGGTTGAGATGCTGAACCGTGTTAATTCTAGCAAGCTCCAAGACACAGCAACTGACCATAGCAAGCTTCAACATGCACCAATTGATCATCTAGTGGCCTAGTCAATAGTGGACAACATTCCCATTGTTGGATTTTACTGGCCTAGTCTGCTACTTATACCGGACAAAAACACATCCATTATTGGGAATACAGTGCTGTACAGTACAGTCGGCCCTTAACATACGCGGGGGTTACGTAACAGAGATAGCCGTGGATGTTAAAAATCCGCGTATATGTGCTGCCCCCCAAAAAAAAACCCTGGCCCCCATGTCCTTATTTACCGTATATACCTGTGTGTAGTTCGAGTTTTTAAGACCAAATTATTTGGGAAAAAATTGGGGGTCGACCTCTAAAAGGGTAATAGTTTCGTTAGATTGAAAAATATTTACCAGTAACTACCAGTAAACAATGGAAACGATGCACCAACGCACCACCAGCTGTGAGTGTCGGTACAGTTGCCAGGGCAGATCTCTTGCGTCATCATAGCAAGCCCAAAGTAGCCAAATCCATGGTATGGTAGCACAGGACGATGTAAAACATAAAGTATTCATTTATTAAAGTTTATTTATAGATACTGGACATAAATTTTTGTTCATTACGTTTGAAACATCAATCTTTGTTAATGAAATTTGAATAAAAAAAAAACTACGATACCGTATTTCCATTAAAATACATGTATTACATCACAAGTATAATTTACCTTAACTGTGACTGAATGAATATACGTATTCTCAGAAATAAACATAGAAATGTAATATTTTTGCTGGAATGACGAACATATTACAGTGGAAAGTGGGATAAAATCATGACGAAATCAATGACTTTCGCTTTCTTTCGTTGTTCAAAAGATTTTACCGTAATCGCTTTTCGAATGGTTTTCAGTTAAAAAACTGTTGTACTCGTACTGTATTACAATAATATTCTATCCTATCATTAGCCTTATAATCCCAGAACTGAAAACCATTCGAAAAGCGATTACGGTAACATCTTTTGAACGAAAGAAAGAGAAAGTCATTGCTTTCGTCACAATTTTATCCCACTTTCCACTGTAATACGTACATCATTTCAGCAAAAATATTACATTTCCATGTTCTCAGAAATAAATGGTATTTTTGTTGAAACGTAATGTACAGTATTTAATATTAAAATGCGAAAATAGCTATAAAAACAATTAATACACCCATAATGTACTGGCTGGCATCTCCACTCGTCCCTTCTCCCGCCAGTCACCTCCTCCCCGCTCTATCCCTCCGCCTCCTCCACATCGTCACTACTGTTGTATTACAATAATATTCTATCCTAATTCACTTGAATAAATACTACGATACCATATTTCTGAATATTTTTATTCAAATCCATCAAAATAATTTTCCTTGTCATCGTCTTCAACACCAAACAGCACCTCCCAGTCTTCTCCTTGAACAGGGCTAGAGGGTACGTGTTTTTCGAATCATTTTCAGTTAAAAAAATTTTACATCACATGTATATTTTACCTAAACTGCTCCCGAATTAATATATTCTCAGAAATAAATGGCAGTTTTGCTGAAACGTGATGTATTTCACTGTAAAATAGGATAAAATACATGACGAAAACAAAAGACTTTACCTAACCTTCCGATGTTCAAGAGATGTTACTCGTTTTTATAATAGTTTTCAGTTAAAATACTGTTTTATTACAATGATATTCTATTCATACTGTGCTTGATATAATGCATTCACGGAAATGTAATATTTTTGCTGGAATGACGTACGTATTCCAGTGGAAAGTGGGATAAAATCGTGACGAAAACAATGACTTTCGCTTTCTTTCGTTCAAAAGATGTTACCGTAATCACTTTTCGAATGGTTTTCAGTTAAAAAAACTGTTGCATCACAAGTGAATTAGGATAGAATATTATTGTAATACAACAGTTTTTTAACTGAAAACCATTCGAAAAGCGATTACGGTAACATCTTTTGAACGAAAAAAAGCGAGTCATTGCTTTCGTCACTTTCCACTGTAATACGTACGTCATTTCAGCAAAATATTACATTTCCATATTCTCAGAAATAAATAGTAGTTTTGCTGAAACGTAATGCATTTGAATGTAAATTAGGATCAACTACATGAAAACAAAAAACTTTACCTAACCTTCCGATGTTCAAGATATGTTACTCGTTTTTTTAGTAGTTTTCGGTTAAAATACTCTTATATTAGTGATATTCTATTCATACTGTGCTTGATATAATACATTCACGGAAATGTAATATTTTTGCAACTACAATGCTGATGTCAACACAAGCGTGGTTACAGCGAGACTGACTGAGTGAGGGAGAGCTATGCGTGTGTGTGTGAGGTTGCGGGAGCGGGCGGTGTCCCGTGTTCGGTGCCGCGCGCGAGTTGAATGGCGCGCGATTTGAATGTACTTCAATTACTTCAATGTACAGAATATTCCTCCGGTGGGGCAATCTGTGTATTTGCAAATCCGTGTATTATAAACCCGCGTATGTTAAGGGCCGACTGTATACTGTTCTATTGAGTAGTCCATTATTGAGAAGATTTAATGTACTGTACTTGATACATGAAAATACTGTAACAAACAAACCCGACATTCAAAACTAGATGGAAAATAACATAGTTTTACTCTCGTACTGTACATGTACTGTACTTAACTTAAAACCTTGTACAGCCACTGCTCGACTTACGACGGGGTTAGGGACCCAAATCCAGGTCATAAGTCGAAAATGCGAAGATAATACATCGAAAATCTAATAAGGGTGTCTCTTTTTCTTCTCAGCACCACAAAACTCTCACTTTTAAACATGCCAGCCATTTTAAAGGGAATTACAAACAAAAATTTTGTCAGTAAACAGCGCAATCACTAACGTCAGGACTCGAAAATACATAATTTGAAAAAAATTTGGTATGACTGGGGCGGTCGTATGTCCGGGTGGTTGTAAGTCGAGTAGGTCGTAAGTCGAGGAGTACAGTCAACCCTCGCTTTACGCCGTCCCTACTTTACGCGTTTCCACGTTTACGCGGTACCCTGCCGAACATGGAATGCTCACTTTCCGCGGTGTGTGTACCCTTTTACGCGGAGAGCGGCGCGAGCAGGGTGCACACAAGGTCGCCCAGTCATCAAAACATTACCGAGTTCTTCACCCGCCATCCACCACAGCCAGCCCAAGTCAGTGATAGTGATAATGATAGTGAGGATATGGACTTTGAGGGGTTTGACAAAGAGGCCCTGCAAGCCTCTGTGGTGGATAGTGATACACTTGATACAAGTGATACAGGTGAGGGCCAATAATCTGCCCTCTGCCTCGGAACCAACCCCCCATCCCCGTGTGCCCAGCCATCTTTTCTACTAATGTAAGTGTTAAAAAACCTAATATTATTGATATTTCTCTTACTTATTAATTGTGTGTGTATACCATCATAAAACTAAGACGTTATTTTTACTACAACGTAGGTATTGTGTCTGAAAAAATGGATTTTGGGGGTCGGCCCAGTCTCTATTTCAATTAATCCCATATGTTATGTTGTTCACTTTACGCGGGCCGCCGTGGGTTCAATTGACCGCGTAAAGTGAGGGTTCACTGTAGCTGTGTATGCTTCCATATATAGATGAGACTAGTTATTGGGAAAATGACCCCAAGAGATATTCCATATTTTTTATTACGTATGAGACGTATTTTGATGTCTGAAAAAATTGCCACCCCCCCCCATAAAAAAAAATCAAGTTTGCATCCTATATGTGAAGTTGCGGTCTCCCAAAGGCTAATGAATCTCCCAGTTGCTTTCTAAGCACATTATTATTACTTTTAATTGATTAAAAAAATTATTGTAAACATAAAAGCTGTATTTATATCTACAGTACAGTACTTACTGATGATAACCCAAGATATGGTAGGCATCAACGTCTTTAGAGCTAAGCAGTAGCCTTTTCTGAACTCTTAAAAGCGTTACTATCTATTAGCCCTTAAAGGACAGTGAACATCATATGATATTTAGGTTTTTTGTTCCTTTTTTGGGTGTACTCGTGGCTGTGTTGTTGTGTGGTTATTATGATGATGCTGGAGGCTTGCTCCAAGATCCAGAAAAACATGTACTGTACAGTACTGTACCCCCAGTTCAACTCATGATTTTTCCAAGAAATTATTACTTCTCATACTGTATTTATTGAATAAATATGAATTTGTAGAAAACATGTTCAGGTTTCTAAAGATGAAAAAAGAAGAAGAAGAAATATCTCCGGTCATATTCCACATGTACAGTACAGTGAACCCTCGCGGTTTTTTTTTACGTGTTTCTTTCTACATTTACACGGTACCCTGCCAGAACCGGAATCCCACTTTACGCGATGCATCTACAGTGGTCCCTCGGTTAACGAACTCAATCCGTTCCAGCAAGCTTAGAGGTGTTATGTTTTTTTCAACTCGTATTTTTGGGTAGATATATATAACCTTCATTAATTTTTACTCATTTACATGCACACAGCATCCTACATACATACGAGTATTGTGAAGAAGTATACAGTATTAAACTACAATTACTGACATCCTTCATGTTGGGTTGGCTAGATGGCTACAAAAGAAATTCTGTAAGTTTCATCTACGTATCAACCCATCAAGCGCTGGCGCCGTATGGCAACTCAACCAACACAACTTTAATAACAAAGCACAGAATTGACTTGAGGGTAGACTTGCATTATTTCTGCATTACATTTTGTTGTCGTGTTTCTTGTTATGGTATTTGTGAGATGATTTCCCCATTATTATTTATTTGAATGCATTTTAATTATATTAATAATAATAATAATAATAATAATAATAATAATAATAATAATAAACAGTTTATTGAAAGAGCATGGCAGCTGGAAGGCTGAAAATATACAGTTACATAATTGGGGAATGGATCACTTGATTGACAAATAACATGAGTGATACAAATATGATATATAATAACTAAGTGGGGTGAAAGTTATACTACAGGGCATTTCAACATAGTGACAGTGCAAAAAGGTAAGATTGGCTGGAAGTGAATACAGTACATGCACTGGTTGATTACGAGTTTTTGATAATTTTAATAATGGTTGGGACTGGGCTGTTCTTATATCATAGTGTGCGTGCGCGTGCGTGCGTGCGTGCGTGCGTGCGTGTTTAATTACATTATGTATAAAATACACTAACGGTTTTTTATGACACATTGAGTTTATAATTAGGGTGCTGTTTTGATGTTTATGTTTACAAAACACAAGTGCATGCTGTTGTTCCCAGTCCACACACATGCAGTCCCTCCCTGTAGCCATGATATTCCAGCCAGTATATTATAAACACTTTCAGTCCACCTCCTCGCCAGCCACTTACACGAGTGCAAAATTGTTTTTCTTTGATTTCCCTCATTTTTTTATTAATAACAAGAGTATCAAGGATAACTGCTGCTTCGCCTGCTTTGTTGTTGTTATGTTCGTCTCCCATCTACTTGCACAGTGGTGTTCACTCGTTTTTTCTTGCTTTAGAAATTGGAGCAAGAACTCTCTGTGTGACCACATTTGGAAGAAATTTCTCATAATTTCTTGCTCGTAAATTTTTGCTTCAAATTAATTGCTCATAAAAGTGCTTGTGTGACCACAGCTTTAATTGGCCAAAAATCTGTCATAGCTGACCAAGAACCTGCCATAGGTGGCCAAGAACATGTCATAGCTGGCCAAGAGCATGCCATAGCTGGCTGAAAATTGGTCATAGATGGCTGAGAATCTGTAATTACTGGTCAAGAACCTGTTATAGCTGGCCGAAAACCTGTCATAGCTGGCCGAGAACTTGTCATAGTTTGCCAAGAACCCATCATATTTGGCCAAGGACCTGGCATACTTGGCCACAGACCTGTCATACTTGGTCAAGAACTTTTCATTCCTGGTTGAGGACCTGTCATATCTATAACTTTATTGCTACACGATTTGTAGTTCAGAGTGACCTTCATGTCTTACGGTATCAGAGTTTCTGGCTCCTCTGTGGGGTCTGGCTTGAAACAATCTGGATTTGAGAGTTTTATTGGTAATGTATTATTCCATGATAGAAAAATTGCTTGATAACTGTACATTTAATTTGATTTACAATAGATTTTTTTTTGTATTCCACATATATAGTACAGGTACTGGTATGTATTTATTAAATTTGGGATAAAAAAAATTATTAATTTATTTTGTCACATTACTGTACAGGTTGTACCTCTCTAGTCCGGCATTCTGTGGTCCGGAACGATTTTAGTTTGTCCAGTAGGTAGATAGGCAGCTTTTTTTTTTTTTTTTTACTTATCTGAATAATTATTATTATTATTACAGGAGTATTAAATTTTTGCCCCTCAGGCCCCAATGTGGGTCAGTGACCTATGCCCGGGTGGGCTAATCCCCATAAAAAAAACAACAACAAAGCCTCTCTCTCTCTCTCTCTCTCTCTCTCTCTCTCTCTCTCTCTCTCTCTCTCTCTCTCTCTCTCTCTCTCTCTCTCTCTCTCTCTCTCTCTCTCTCTCTCTCTCTCTCTCTCTCTCTCTCTCTCTCTCTCTCTCTCTCTCTCTCTCTCTCTCTCTCTCTCTCCTCTCTCTCTCTCTCTCTCTCTCTCTCTCTCTCTCTCTCTCTCCTCTCTCTCTCTCTCTCTCTCTCTCTCTCTCTCTCTCTCTCTCTCTCTCTCTCTCTCTCTCTCTCTCTCTCTCTCTCTCTCTCTCTCTCTCTCTCTCTCTCTCTCTCTCTCTCTCTCTCTCTCTCTCTCTCTCTCTCTCTCTCTCTCTCTCTCTCTCTCTCTCTCTCTCTCTCTCTCTCTCTCTCTCTCTCTCTCTCTCTCTCTCTCTCTCTCTCTCTCTCTCTCTCTCTCTCTCTCTCTCTCTCTCTCTCTCTCTCTCTCTCTCTCTCTCTCTCTCTCTCCCTCTCTCTCTCTCTCTCTCTCTCTCTCTCTCTCTCTCTCTCTCTCTCTCTCTCTCTCTCTCTCTCTCTCTCTCTCTCTCTCTCTCTCTCTCTCTCTCTCTCTCTCTCTCTCTCTCTCTCTCTCTCTCTCTCTCTCTCTCTCTCTCTCTCTCTCTCTCTCTCTCTCTCTCTCTCTCTCTCTCTCTCTCTCTCTCTCTCTCTCTCTCTCTCTCTCTCTCTCTCTCTCTCTCTCTCTCTCTCTCTCTCTCTCTCTCTCTCTCTCTCTCTCTCCCTCTCTCTCTCTCTCTCTCTCTCTCTCTCTCTCTCTCTCTCTCTCTCTCTCTCTCTCTCTCTCTCTCTCTCTCTCTCTCTCTCTCTCTCTCTCTCTCTCTCTCTCTCTCTCTCTCTCTCTCTCTCTCTCTCTCTCTCTCTCTCTCTTCTCTCTCTCTCCTCTCTCTCTCTCTCTCTCTCTCTCTCTCTCTCTCTCTCTCTCTCCTCTCCTCTCTCTCTCTCTCTCTCTCTCTCTCTCTCTCTCTCTCTCTCTCTCTCTCTCTCTCTCTCTCTCTCTCTCTCTCTCTCTCTCTCTCTGTGCAGAGTACAACATTTAACCCTTCAATACATATGAGCAGTAAGTAAGTGTTGCTTTCATATTCTTATGTAGAGTAATGATGATATGTTTTCACATGTGCACTTACATACGCGCAGTCTCACTTTTTATTTTACCATGAATGGTTAGCTACTTATATTGTTCCATTTATTAACATCAAATAAGATTACAGGTACTTCAAACAACCATATTAATTTTTTACATTAATTTTACTACAGCTACAATGAGGGTCTTATTTTCTTCAGTTTTATATGTAGAACCAATCAGTCACTGGTTTTGTAAGCTTTAACAAAAACAATGCCGGCAGCCGTCTCGTCTCCTCGTGTGTTTTAATATTCCACGTATTATTAATAAATTGTATTGTTAATTTTGCACACACATACATTAATTCAATAAAAACAAATTCAGAAACATTAATTAAAATATATATGAACAGTAAATAAGTGTTGCTTTCATATTCTTATGTAAAGTAATGACGATATGTTTTCACGTGTGCGCACTTACATACGCGATCTCTTTGTTTTTTCTTTACCATTGTCGTTAGCTACTTCTATTGTTCCATTTATTAACATTAAATAACCATACTTAAAACAGCCATATTAATTTTTCTACAGCTACAACCAGGGTTTTATTTTCTTCAGTTTTATATGTAGAACCAGTCAGTCACTGGTTTTGTAATCAACGAAAACAATGCTGTCTCATTTCCTCGTGTTTTAATATTCTATTTATTGTTAATGAATGGTATTGCTCATTTTGCACTCACAAACATTAATTCAATCAAAAAGACTCTCGGTAATAAACAATAATGAATCTTTTGTACGTAAGAGAAATGACGCTGTTTACACAATTGTGCATATCGTCTGAACGTTGGTGGGCCGTTCAAACCCGTCGAAATTTGAGTTTCCGCCGTCAAAATTTTTAGATGTGTTGTTTTTTTGTGTGTTCAAATAGAAAACGTCGAATTAAAAACTCGCGAAATTTGAGAAGCTACTGTACGACATTTAACCCTTCAATATGTCTTCAAAGAGACCATGAAGCAGAGAAAGTGGTGCTAGTGCTTCCAAGTGTAAGCACAAGTCACTATCTATCCAGGAAAAGGGTGAATTTCCATGGTCCGGAAATGTCCATGGTCCGGCACCGGTCGGGTCCCGAGGTTGCCGGACTAGAGAGGTACAACCTGTATAATGTTTTTGACACTTTTGAACATGTTTGTGAATTTGGTTTTTGAGAAATTTTTATAAGTGCAACTGAACATATTGCCTATGTTAATTTATATTCTCTTTTCTTCTGTCCAGATTCTCCGCTTGGACCGACAGCGCCAGATGAACTTTCACAGGGTAAGTACCTGAATTTACAACTATTCTCTATATGCAGTATTTTCACCCAATATGTTCTAAAAGTCAATCAAATGTGAATTAGGAATATACTGTATCTGAAACACACACACACACTCACACCACACCACACCACACCACACCACACCACACCACACCACACCACACCACACCACACCACACCACACCACACCACACCACACTACACTACACTACACCACACTACACCAATGAGAGAGAGAGAGAGAGACATAAGCACAAATTTGTACATACATTACATACATATTTGGACATTTACTGTACAAGGAAAAACACATACACACAGGTGAGAGAGAGGCATGTGCATAATTTATGCATACATTACATACTGAACATACAGTACTTGGACATTGGGCATACATTATACTGTACAAGGAAACATCACATTCAGATGTGAGCATGCACATGCGCACATTTTTGTGTGACTTACAAGTCATTTTCCAATTTACTTGTCAGATCCCATCTTAGATAACCCACAAACAGAATCTGCCTTATCCAGGGGGCTGTGTACAACCTGTAATATGTTTTGAGATATGGATACTGTCTTTATGGGTAAAAAACTGGTATGTCTAAACAATGGCTTACCAGGGTAATCAGTGAGTTAGTGAATATGGAACATAAACCATAATCCAGCTGTATCAAGAATAATGCAAGTTAAACAATTATCTATGAATCTTGCTGTACTGTACTCTATGACTTGAACTACTCAGCCATAAACTTCGATCTTTATAGTTGAGACCTTGTCTTTTTATCCTGCTTCTACACTGTCAAGTTTCAGTATGCATTGCATTCTAATCATGAACATTTTAAGGCTAGTGTTCCTTATACTCCATATTTTTTCCATACATGGATAATGATCTTTGACCACACATTATTAATGTTAAGTTTACATTTTGTTATGAACTGAGTGGTTTTTGGTGTGACTCTAGTTGATCCCTGATGGTACACCAGTAGCTATTGTATCCTCTAATGTGTTTCTGGCACTTTGACCCAATGAATCAACTTGGTCTTTCAATTTTATTGAAAGTTGTCTGGTAAGAAGCTTTACCATCCAGTAACAAGTTAAACTAACTTTTGTGCTGGGATAGAATGATGTGAATGTGCAGATGGTGTAAGGGGATTTCAAAGTTCTGCACATAATACAGGTACAGTACCGGTACTGTAAAACAAGGGTCTTCCATAATTCTTTGAGATCTAGTTAAAAAAGTCTCATAATTGTGCAAATTGTGTAAAGAAGTGAAGTTATTTGTACATACAGGAAATATGCAAGTTAAATTTGTGTAGCTTTTCAGACAAGGAAAGTTTTTTTCCATGGGGAAATATTTACTTTTTTAATAAAAGAACCTGAAAATTGAAAGTGTCTCATATGCCTGGTTGTTTATTAGGGACAATGTAGATACAGCTTACTTCACACACAAGGAGGCAGTGTGGCTGGTACAGCACTCAACTCCCTTCACTTTATCATCAGGCAAATTTGAAGCAGTTTTAAGGCTGAATATAATTCCAATTGCCAGACCACTTTTACAGAGTGGGAACTGGCCATTATATATCAGACTTGCAAAGTGCCATCTTAGCCAGCAAAGCAGGGTCACAACTCCCCGAGGTCATCAAAGATTATCCGTCTTCCTAACTTTTGTCTACTCTGGCTTGACCAATGAGATACCCATTACAGCTGGGTGATCTGGTCATTTGCCTTAGGATATGAGGTAAGCACTATATCTACTAGCTGCACCGTTAGAATCATGTAATCTCCAGTAAATTATTTACACTGCAGATTAATTGCTGCTTACATTTCATATACAAGCCTAACAAATGCCTTAGAGCTGGTCAATGGCATATATTTGTATTAGTGCCTTGGGGGGAAGGTTGTCAACATTGTCACCCATTTCTGGGTATTCAGGATACAGTATTGTATCAATATTTCTAGAAAAGTGATGGACTTCCTTTGGAATAGAAAAATAACATGCAATGTGCATCTGGATAATTATCTAATCTTGAGTGAAGTCCAAGAAAGAGCTTATCAGAGAATACCTGTACTAAGAGACTTTATGATCTCTTTTAAATGTGATTCATAGGGCCATATTCTCAGTCGTTACGCCACCTGATCAATCGGGAACAGCGTTGGGTGAGGTCTTTCAGAGACACCACAGTCCCGGTGGATCGGGGTTGTTATTGGGAGGGGGTAACCGCCCGATGACAGTCTTGATGCATATAAAAACCTGTTTCACCCTCCAAATTTTTATATATTGAGGTAGAATATATTCAAAACTGTTAGAAAATGAGTTTGTTGGTTACAGAAACTTTTGGTTCCATATACCTGTACATTCAAAGATTGTCAGTTATTTAAAAGTGTAAAATATTGCCGACTGATCATGAATGTGCATCCGTGCGTGTCAGTTGATTCACTGTATGCCAACCGCCGGCCATCCCAGTGTGGCCAACGGCAAAATATAACTTTCAAAACAAACCTGACAAACACCAGAGAATAATAATTTCTATATCCCATAGACATCCTCTGAACACTTTTATGTTCATTTGGTCACATGATTATTTATTTTTTTATTTATTTTATTTTATTTATGTATTTATTTATGTATTTATTTATTATTATTATTATTATTATTATATTTATTTATTATTATTTGTTTTGTTTTTTTGAGGGAAATATTATTGGGGTATTCAACACCTGTCTTGTGGTGACAGCCAATTTAGATATACAGGGGCCCCCCAAATTCATGGATTTTTATTTCGCGGTTCTTTATTATTCACGGATGACACCCTGGATGTAATAATAATAATAATAATAATAATTAACTGTTTATTGAAAAAATTCTGCAGCCCGAAGGCTGAAAATATACATTGGACATAAATGACTTATTACATACATTGGTGGTTTAACAAAAGCCTTCATTAGAGAAAGGTAAAGGAACATACAGTGAACATACAGATTAATGTAGGTGTTGAACAGCAAACTCGTAGTGTAGTAACTCCCTCCCAGATGGTGCTAGGAGGAACTCACGTGGTGTAGTAGTTCCCTCAGATGGTGTTATGAGGGACCTGGCGTGGTGTAGTAATTCCCTCACCGACCCAAGAATGTCTGTGGGTAGTTTTAAAGTTGCCGACATTTTTGCTGCCAGGACAGGGAGTCATTCATTCTAGAGACAGTAATTTCCTTTACCTGTATTTTTGTGTGTGTGTGTGTGTGTGTGTGCGTGTGTGCGTGCGTGCGTGCGTGCGTGCGCGCGCGCAAAATGGGAAAATACTCTCACAAATAATCAGAAACTAATTTATTAAAAATTTGATAGTCTACCCTCAAGTGTGTGGTTTATTAATAAAGCACGAACTTCAGGGTCGACTCACATTTTTAATAAATTTGTTTCTGATTATTTGTGAGAGTATTTTCCCATTGTTATTTATTTGTATGTGTTTTGTGTGTGTCTACACACACACACACAATACAGGTAAAATAAATAATTGTCCTTAGGGCAAACACATAAAGGGAATATACATTTCTTTGTACACAAGTAAAATGTAAGGGTCAGCAAATGTTATTCACAGATTTAGCGTTTTGCGGCCATTTTGAGAACCCAACCCCCGCGAATTTGGAGGAGGGCTTACTGTACTATATTGGTAGCCCTACCCAGTACATCGTGATCCCGACCCATTGTATTGCCCAAAGCACATTCTTGAATGACCTCGCCCCACAAGCGTTTAGTGCCCGATGGCGGGGCACGCCATCAGGCATGATGACTGAGAAGAAGGCGCTTAGTGTTAAATGACAGCATAGCCTTGTGTTTCAGAGGAAGTTTTCTTGCTAAAGACTAATTTGGGATTCGTTGTTGAATTCTACTTTCTCTAGATTAGGGTGGTGTTTACTTACCAATGTGAAAACTTAATTAGAAAGAGGTAGATTTATTGAATAGCGAGAGAGTAATTTGCAAATTGGTCTTGTTTCTTCATTGAATTCTTTGGGAAAGTTGTCTCTCCATCTTGTAGTTAAGAAGATAAACCAAACCTTAAAGATAATGCTCAGGGATAAGTTATGCCCCTCTTTTGTTTCTTCAAGGAAGCCCTGTTTTGGTAGCTGTAGTCACAGTATACTCTAGCTTCCAAAGGGCCATGGACTATATCTCCAGTTCTTTCTCTTTGGTCAGATGTTTTTTACCAGTCATCACTCTGAAGGGTATGTCTAGTCAAGGCTTTTGGCCTTCAGCTCTTAGAAGTATAAATATTAACCAGTGAATTTTCATCCTTTTTTCCTTAAATGTGAAGAAGACAGATCTGAGGTTGATACATTGTTTTACACCCAGATAATAAGTTTCTTGTGGCCTGTATTAATAGGGAAGGAGTATCCACATTTTTTCATCTGTTGGACATTTTTTGGGGGAGTATTTTTGCTTGCAGTGCAACATTTCAGCTTCACATTAGTAAATTTACAGTACAGGTGTCTCAAAAAAAATATCTGCCCAAACACCGTGTGAAACATTATGTGACCACAGATGATAGATATTGGGACATGATTTTAATTTGGTATATAGTTTAACATACTGTACATGTAAGTATTGCAATGTGTATTTATTTTGGTGTAATTGATATGATATTCAGTTACCAAATGTAGTGGGATCAGTATACCACAGAGCCATGAATACCAATCCTCCAGGGACATCACGAGTTGCGTGTAGCATTTCGGAAGTCATCGGAGCTATCCGATGTGGGTCAAATCTCCTAGGATTTTGCCCCTAGGAATGTTGGAGATCAAATCTTTTTATCCCCTTCATTTGGTATTGAATGTTCTAAACCCCTTCATTATGGGTATTCTACTTTTAATGTTTTATTTGGCTAATGCCAGATGATTTTGTTTAACTGAGAGGGTACCTTGTACACAACACAAGTGACTTATAAACTAGATTCCTAGAAGGTTATGAGGGTATTCATCACATATTGCCTCATTCTGGTCTTTGAGGGATTGCTTTTCTCATTTGTCTTCAACACTGTCCTGATTATATTTGCTGCTTCTCTGGTTTTATATCAAGAAATTTGGGAAGGTTAATATTGTATGTGCTTCTTCTTTCAAATTTTATTGTATAAACTTCATGTTTGGATTTTCTAACAATCTTCACAATTTGAAATTGGTGTTTTCTTTCACTACCGTATGTACAGTCCCCCAAAAAAGTGTTATTAGATTTTCCATCACTAAAATTTGAAATGCTAGACAAAATGCTTTGATATGATCCCTAGTGCATCATCATAAATTGGTTTGTCTGTTTGCCATATCAGCAACAGTTAGAGATGGAGGTATGATTAGTTGAGGGAGTCATCCTTTTATTGTAATGGCATAATAAATACTTTAATATAACAAGAAATCCATTAAGCTATATTAATGTACTGTATGTATCGTGCTGGGTAGAAGCAGGGCATGTGTAAACAAGTCACTGACTGGTGATTACAATAACACTGCAATAAACATTAAATGAAAGTGTTTTGGAACATCATAACTGAGACAGAGGCCTCAAAACAGTAATTTCAAAATTCCGTCATCGTAGTAACAGAGTTTCAGTCATAGTGAGTTTCAAAATATACCTACTCATGTTGTTCAAGACATGTCTGATTTATGAAGAATGACTAAGCAAATAGTACTTGATATTAGAGTGAAACTAAGCAAGTAGTACTTGATATTAGAGTGAACAGCTACAGCATAATTCTACAATATATCAGTCTACATGGGATCTGCCATGTTATTGATATGTAAATTGCATTTGTTTAACACTGAAATAAGGTTTCAAATTAAGGGAATTGCAGGAACAGATTCCCCTGTCCATTTATGGTAAGACATATGTGGTTTCAGTGTGGCACCAGATGTTTCATGGTGCCTAACCCATCGTGATACTGTAAGTTTGCTTGCCCCAGTTCGCTGTGCTATCTCAGTGTTACATATGTATACCCTCGTTGTGAAAGGTAATACAGTAATAGCTCCTCCCACATCTTGTGATGTCTCCCCGGTAATTTTTTGCTCCATTCGATGTAAGATTCCGTTGATGACTGACATGGCATTTGTATCCATTTACGGCATCCACTGCAAGTCATGTAATATATGATCTGAAGCCTCGGAGGATTCACATCATTTTAAATCGTATATGCTTATTCATGCTTAAAGTTCGTGCATGTAGAACTACCAACCGTTCAGAAACAGGTCGAGTAACATTGCTCAGAAAACCTTGAATCACATCGACCCCATGGCTAATGATACTTTTTTGGGGGACTGTACATACTCTATTGTTATTTATTTTTAAGTTTTTGTTATTATTTCTTTGATAAATTATATACTTGTGCCTTTACCTGTGGAATATTTGTCCTGTTCTAGATACCATGTAGTCTCCCTAATCTCATTGTTAAAGGAGTTCACTGATCCTCACTCAAGCCAATGTCTTTATACTCAGAGAGATATGTCTCTCCTGTCAAAGAGACTAATAGTCAATCAATTTCTATTACAAGAAAAGAAATTGGTACTGCATTTGAGATTCTCATTGTGATATCAAAAGGAATTCTTCCCACTGACATTGACAAACATGCTTTTTAATTTAGATACAGTATATCTAAGGTGACATATTACTGTACATTAGCTAACCACCAATTTACCTGTTGGGCAATTGTTTAGACTACTTATGGTGATCCACGTAAGACACTGCCCCTGCCTTAGAATGTAGAAAAACCCGTGGATAAGGTAGGCTCAGCCAAGGTTATTGTGAGGGTAAGTCATTTGACTTCCTCTCAACCATAAAATGGGTTATCCATTTTCAATCCATGTTTCTTGTAGTGATTTCCAGGAATTTAACTTAAATATGAATTTGCTGTCAAAAATTTTCAGTAGGTTACCAGCATTTGAGAGATGACCTAGAATATTTTGGGTGCACCGATGAAGTGAAATTTGATATTCTGAAATCTTCAGTTGATTATTATTATTATATTTTTTTTAAGGAAAGTCAAGTTATCTGTATCTAATTACTGTACGCACTGCTAAAATGTCCTCTTTTTTATTTGCTTCAGATAATGATATGTGAAAGACACTTGTGAAGTTATTTCAGAATATGATTTTTTACCAACTCATCACCAGATTGTTTTCTTGAGGTCTTTTAAGGTCTCTGTTCATGTAAGTTATGTAAAGTTGAATTTCCCAGCATTTTTGGCCCTCCCTTAATAAAAAACTCATTAAATTGTTGAGGAACTTTGAAATCTGCCACACTCTTTGTTGGGGTGGGACAAGAAACCATGGGACTGTACCTGAAGTTATAGACACCATGGTTGTAAATGATAAAAAGGAATATTTTGTACTGACTGTACAGACACAACAGGTGAGGAAATGAATTATTGCAATATGCGCATTTTTATTGTTTTGAATATAATTATTACCATTATAGTATTACAGTACTGTACTATTATTTTATGCATTAAAACATATGAGTGGTAATGTACAGTATTGGTGTACTTTTTCATATGGTTTGTATTGTGTGAAATTCTACACGTTTTTCATCGAAGGAATTGTAGAGTCTACGTTAGGCGCTCGTTAACTAAAATTTGTTAATATTTGATGTACACTTGTACTATGAGTACCTTAATTGCTATTTGTCATTGGATAATGTATGGGAAGGGTAAATACAGCTACATATTACAGTGTTTGAAATCTTTTATATTCACTTGAGGCTTTACCCTCTTGTACTATATTGACTTTCACAAAAATAGTTTGTGTACAGTACAGTACTTTGTAAGCATGTGTGTTTGTATAATGCAGTAAAACCTTGTTAATTCAAGTCTCAGCAATTCAAAGTACAGTAAAGTACTGGTGAATTGTGCATTTTTTGTTTATGACAAAATTATTTAGATGAATTGACTGCATCCAATTACAGGTATTGTATACGCAGAGTTCTTGAAAAAGCATTTTGTTCTTGGTACAGGTATACAATAAGTTGTATTGACCTTCAGGAATAACCATTTATGGTATTTAACATACACCCTCTCACTGTACAGTACTGTCTAAACAGTCGTACAGTATATACATTACTTTTATTAATTTGGTGTAGCTGCTATACGTGTACCGTACTGTACTATTATCGTTTCTTAGCCTTATACAGTACGTACTTTACTAGCTTTATAGCCCTAAACCCTATGTAAAGGTACTGAAGATTTGAATTACACGAAAGCGCTTGGGAACTTCGTGTTTTCTTGTTTCCTTGTGGTTATCAGCATATATATATGTACAGTCTCTCCCCAACTTACGACGGGGTTAGGGACCCAATTCCAGGTCGTAAATCTAATTCGTCGTAAGTAAAAAATGCGAAAATAATACATAGAAAATCTAAAATAGGTGTCTCTTTTTCTTCTCAGCACCACAAAACTCTCACTTTTAAGCTTGCCAGCCATTTTAAATGGAATTACAAACGAAAATTTTTTCAGTACACAGAGCAATCAATAACGTCGGGACTCGAAAATACGCAATTTGAAAATTTTTTGGTACTACTGGGGCGGTCGTATGTCTGGGTGGTCGTAAGTCGAGGAATGTGTGTGTGTGTGTGTGTGTGTGTGCGTGTGCGTGCTATAACGAACGAAACTCCTACAACGAACATTATTTAATTTTTTTTTCTAATTTATTGTTTTTTATTACAAATATTAATGATATTCTTTATTTCAGGGGTTTAGATGCATATTTATGCACTTTTTTACAATTTTTACAATTTTATATTATATTTTTCAGTGTTAAGTGGTTGTATTTGGGGGCCTGGAACGGATTAATCCTATAACGAACGAATGCTATAACGAACAAGGTTCTAGAACCAATTAGATTCGTTATAGCATACCCCACTGTAATGTTTACTCTGAGTAAATATGTTATTTTTTGTGCAAAATATATGACATTTGTATTCAAAATATTCCTAACTTTAGTTTGAGGTATTATTTATTACTAAAAAGGTAAATATTCTGGTTTTCCCACACATCTGGTAGGGTCCGTTGGTGGGGGGTGGGGGGGACCGACCGACCGACCATCTGTTACCGTGTGAAGAATATTTTTTTTTTTTTATTAACTGAAGAGTATTTGTTTTAGCTCATAAAATTCATACAAATTACCCAGTCAGAATATAATTTACATTGCTGGAATTCTTATAATTTGATGATCATTTTGAATATAAACATCATAGATTTTGCATTAGACATACAAATTTTAGATGTAATGTTTACTCTGAGTAAATATGTTATCTTTTGTGCAAAATATATGACATTTATATTCAAAATATTCCTGGTCTTACAAGGAATCCAGCAATGTCAATTATATTATCCTAACTTTAATCTGAGTTATTATTTAATACTAAATGTTAAAATTTAGTTTTTTCACCCAACATCTCTTGAAGGGAGGATTGGTGGGGGGTGGGGGGGAGGGTTGGGACCGACCGACCATCTAGCGTGGTTGGAAGAGGGGGGAGGCAAGGTGGGGTACTTTGATTGACAGATAGTGTCGTGAAGAATATTTTTTTTTTTATTAACTGAAGATATTTGTTTTAGCTCATAAAATTCATACAAATTACCCGGCCAGAATATAATTTACATTGCTGGAATTCTTACAATTTGGTGATCATTTTGAATATAAACATCATAGATTTTGCATTAGACATACAAATTTTAGATATAATGTTTACTCTGAGTAAATATGTTATCTTTTGTGCAAAATATATGACATTTATATTCAAAATATTCCAGGTCTTACAAGGAATCCAGCAATGTCAATTGTATTATCCTAACTTTAGTTTGAGGTATTATTTATTAAAATTTAGTGGTTTTCCCTCCAAAATTTCTCAGAGAGGGAAGAGCCAGCAGTGTAGTGTGAGAAGAGGGGGAGGGAGTTGAGTCCATTATTTGAATGGACATTAACTTGGCGACTGTATTTCTCTATTTCTCTTAAGTATTAATTGTGTGCATGTACCATCATAAAATTAAGATGTCGGAAAAAGTGGAGTTTGGGGATCGGGCCAGTTTTTATTGGAATTAATCCCATATGTTCTGTTGTTCACTTAGCACGGTTTTCACTTAACACGGTACCCTGTGGGTTTTATTGGCGTTAAGCGGGGTACAGTGGGGTATGCTATAACGAACGGATCCTACTACGAATATTCCTATAACGAACGGTTTTACCTATAAAATTGAGAATGCTATAACGAATGCAACTCCTACAACGAACGCGGATGAATACGGGACTATTTTGCCTGGCGCATGAATATCGTTGTACCGCGACCCACAACAAGAGCGTCAGGCGCCATCTTTGTCTCATTGTGTAGCCAGTGCACCACTGTTATTGTTGAAATTTCGTCTTTTGATGTGGAAATTCGCGTTATTTGTATAACTATTTTGTTATACAAGTATACAATTGTAACAATGAGTCGTCCAAAGCGAGTGAGAAAGCTAATAACCCTTGAAACTAAGAAAGAAATTATAAAGAAACGTGAGAATGGAAGAAGCATTGCGAAACTTAGTGATGAATATGGGATGGCTAAATCGACTATATGTACGATTTTGAAGAATAAAGGGGAGTTAAAAACTGTGCAAGTGGCAAAGGGAATCTTTAGACTTAGCAAAGCAAAGTGTAATGTGATTGAAGAGATGGAAAATTTACTCTTAGTGTGGATAAAGGAGAAAGAAATGGCAGGTGGTAACATTAGTGAAGCTATAATTTGTGAGAAGGCCAGACAATTGTTTGAGGACCTTAAAGCCAAGACTCCCAGTGGAAGTGATAGTGATGTGCCAGTGTTTAGGGGTACCTGCATGCTGAATAACACTAAGGTAAGATAAAGTACCGTATTTTTTACATTTTCCACAGAATTTTTTCAGTGTTAGGTGGTTGTATTTGGGGGCCTGGAACGGATTAATCCTATAACGAATGAATGCTATAACGAACGAGGTTCTGGAACCAATTACGTTCGTTATAGCATACCCCACTGTATACAATTGTAACAATGAGTCGTCCAAAGTGAGTGAGAAAGCTAATAACCCTTGAAACTAAGAAAGAAATTATAAAGAAACGTGAGAATGGAAGAAGCATTGCGAAACTTAGTGATGAGTATGGGATGGCTAAATCGACTATATGTACGATTTTGAAGAATAAAGAGGAGTTAAAAACTGTGCAAGTGGCTCAGGGAATCTTTAGACTTCGCAAATCAAAGTGTATTGTGATTGAAGAGATGGAAAATTTACTCTTAGTGTGGATAATGGGGAAAGAAATGGCAGGTGGTAACATTAGTGAAGCTATAATTTGTGAGAAGGCCAGACAATTGTTTGAGGACCTTAAAGCCAAGACTCCCAGTGGAAGTGATAGTACTGTGCCAGTGTTTAGGGGTACCTGCATGCTGAATAACACTAAGGTAAGATAAAGTACCGTATTTTTTACATTTTCCACAGAATTTTTTCAGTGTTAAGTGGTTGCATTTGGGGGCCTGGAACGGATTAATCCTATAACAAACGAATGCTATAACGAACGAGGTTCTGGAACCAATTACGTTCGTTATAGCATACCCCACTGTACTACTGTGTATATATATATAT
>NW_024737097.1:22087385-22177385 GCF_018991925.1 Homarus americanus | reverse complement strand
CGGTGAAACGCGGAATGCGGGACCGCTTAATGTGAGGACCAACTGTACGTACATATACATACACTAGAACTCATAAATCACTACTGTAATGTAATATCATCATCTGTAACAAGTGCATAACAGCATTAATAGAACACAGACATTATGTAGACAGACATGTGTTGTTGTTTTGAGACTATTCATCCCCTTCCCACGTCACCATGGGGGGATCGTCAAACTCAGATAATGATGCAGGGGAAGATATGGGCAGCTCAAGGTCACTGTGAGAAGTTGAGGGCATTGCATGATCTGCTGACGATGTTGCTGAGGTTTTTTTTAAAGAACATGGTGATGGGAAGCTGTCGATGTTGTTTCTTAAACTGCTGGAACATATTCTTATACCAAGCCATAAAGCTTGTAAGACCTCGTGAGAGGTTGATGTTGCGTTCCATAGAGGGGTCCTTTTTTTTTTTTTTTTTTTTTTATTGGGATTAGCCCACCCAGGCACAGGTCACTGACCCACATCGGGGCCTAGGGGGCGAAAATGTAATAATAATAATAATAATAATAATAATAATAATAATAATAATAATAATAATAATAATAAAGAATCATAAAGAAATACAAAATGAAAAAAAAAATCAATTGAGAAACAATATATGACTGTTGTGTTGTCAATATTAAGAGAAACAATTGAGACCCTGCAATTGTGTGTAAATGAGGCAGAAAGTAAGATTAGCAACCTGGGACTTGGTCACAATTTTCGTGATGCCATATAGCAGCAGGGTCTACCATAGACAACACATTATGCTTCCAATATCTTCCCATGCGGTAGTACCTACTCAGACACTAAGTTTTTCAAGTGCTTGGCCTCCTGAAACACTTCACTAAACTTGTGTATATCCCAGGTGGGATGGTAGGGTGTTGTGTTTGGCGGGCTTGGGACTTATTTTGAAAGTTCTGAGCTAGAAATTGGAAATTGTCACCTAACCCCCGGGGTAATCCGCATATACGTAGTTGAAACTGCATAAGTTGCGAGTCTTCTGTAGAGTAGGGTGGGTCGATTTTACCTTTTTTTTTTCAATTTCCATATCCCAATAGAGACCAAAAGTGGCACATGCATGAAAAAATAGCCTCTGCAAAAATCTTAGCTCAATAGGTAATCATGTTCTGCCCGCGGCAGAGCGATGAAAATCATATTTTAGTAGTCAAAAACGTATTTTTCTTATAATTTTAAAATATTTCAATATGCATCAAAATTATTCCTAATAACTATAAAATCAAGGAAAAAGTCCTTATATGATCGTATTTCCAAACGCGTTGTCCTACATTAATATCTTTTGCCCCCGGCGTCAACATCAAATGTGAAATTAGGTAATTTATATACAGTGGTCCCTCGGTTAACGAACGCCTCGGTTAACGAAAATTTGGTTTACGAATTACCTTCCATAAGAATCTTCAATTCGGTTAACGAAAAAAATTTGATTAACGAAATCCTTACAAAAATCACGTTTTGTTTTGAACATCAGCTGATAAGCTAAGGAGGTACTCAGCCAATTCAGTAATCTCTTTTATGTTTCCATTCGTTTCCATTGGAGTAAATATCAAGAAAATTGTGCGCTTTAATATTTGTGAATTTTTTTATACAGTATTAAAATTATTGGTCCTTCTAAAATTTAGCCATCCAAGCTCTGTCTACATAAAGTTTTTCAACTATTTTTGGCTCATATATGTAACTTTATTCATTTATTGAAACTCATTTACATGCACACACTGTCCTAAGGGCAAAGCTGAACTGTACATGTAATCAGAATAATGTACAAAATGATTAATAAAATAATTGTGTAGTGCAAACTATGGCATGTTTACATTCAAATTAATCACTATCTTATAAGAATTCCAGCAATGCAAATTAAATTTTCCCCGGTCACTTCTAATAAATTTTATAAGCAAAAATCAAAAACTCAATCTAAAGGACATAAATTAACAATTAAATACTTCACACCACAGGCGCCAACTGTCAAACATGTCACTGTCACCCCTCCCTCCCTACCGCCCCACCTTCCAAAGAAAGGTTTGGGGGTTTTCAGAAAGCTTTAAGTTTTAATCATATATAATATCTCAGACTAAAGTTAGGAGACTATAATTTGTATTGCTGGATTCCTTGCAAGACAGCGAATAATTGGAATATAAACGTCATATATTTTGCACAAAAGATAAAATTTTTGCTCTCTCTAATAAAATTCTTAAATTAGATCTAAAATTTGTATGTCTAATGCAAATTATAGCTTGTTTATATTCAAATTAATCACTATCTTATAAGAATTCCAGCAATGGAAATTATATTCTGGCCGGTTATTTATATACAATTTTATGAGCAACAACATAAATAAATAAATTAAATACTTCACCAGACCTTCCCCCTAACTGTCATTAGTACATCTCACCTCCTGCCCCCCTCTCCCCACGCTCTCTCGCTCGCTCCCTCTCTCCCTCCCTAAAGTTAATAGAATATAATTTGTATTGCTGGATTCCTTGCAAGACAGCGAATACCGGTTATTTGAATATAAATGTCATATATTTTGCACAAGAGATAAAATTAATCACCTGTATCACATTACATTAGCAATTTAAGAGTTCTAGTGTATATGTACGATATATATACTGTATAGTGATTTAAGGGCGATTTAGGGGAATTTTAGGAGTGTTTCTGACTATGCATTTTTGGCTTTACTTTGTATATACTTTTCTGTGAGCTGGAACCAATTACCCAATGTCCCATTGAAACGATGGTTTCGGTTAAAAAAAATTTCGGTTAACGAACGACCCTCTGGAACGAATTGAGTTCGTTAACCGAGGGACCACTGTACAGTACATATTTTCAAATCAGCTTTTTGTCTTAAATAATGCATTTATATATTTCCCATAGTATTTATATCGTTGTTTAGGCATGAAATAACACACAGGCAAAATTTTATGACTGGATTAATATCTTCTAGCTGTCCCTGTGAAAAGTCTAAAATGTGAATTATAATTACGTTAATGTGTTGTTATAAGTCTGACAAGTATTAAGTACAGCTCCTCGCTTGCTAATTTTATAAAATTAGCAACCCAGAACTCACCACGAGGAGTTGACTGTACTTTGAGTTCCACCCTATCCAGCCCCAACCACCCTTCCTTTGGCTGCATGTCGATTTACATTCGGTAATCTTTCTTAGAATCAAATCGTGGAATTTTTGTTCAGGAGTGAAGACGGGAGCGGATGAATCTTTCCCTCTCTTTTATTCCACTTACACTGGCAGAGGCTTCTGTTACTAATTTGATGAGTCTCTCGACTGCTTGAGTATGACAAGGGAATACCTGTAGTGGGATCAGGCCATCAGGCTGGTCTCCTGTCTCGACAAACTCTTTTATTTGGGCATCAGGTATTGTTTTTGTAACGGGGTTCGGTCACTTCAGCCGTTTGCCAATTGATCATTTCGTAATAGTATTGACTCGTAGATCAGCTCAGGCACGGTGAAGGTTCGAATTTCCCACTCGGGTGATTGTTTTATTCGTGCTTTTAATATTCTTCTCCATCCCAATTCTCTTATGCGGCGCTCATCGTCATGCAGCATGGAGATCAAAATATTTTCTGGGTGAGCAAAGAAAGAATTTCTACAGAGGACTTTTTTGGCGATTGTCTTAGATCTTGGAGGCATGGTCTGAGAGAGACGCATCATTTAAAAAAAAAAAAAATTGCGCCCTCAGTGAAACTGGAATTTTTCTTTATGAACCAAATTGGTGCGTAAACTGTCATAATGAATCGCACAATTTCGTTGAAGGTGCTGGAGGGTTTACTGGTTGAAACATAGAGGCGCAGAAATCTATTAGCTGTTGTCAGCCACCGGGAATGCTCCATCTTACCCGGATTTCGAGCAGCTACCGCTTGACACTGCTCTGTAGATGCCTACCAAATATTTTTGGTCAGTGCTCAACTCGGCATCAACCATGTCAATGTCAAGAGATGGAATGGCATCGAATTCTGTAATCTGAAGTTTTTTGCAGCTGTTCAGTTGTTTTCCAACTGGTCCAGTAAAGCCCATTGGCCCAGTTGTTTTGCCGTCCAAGTCCTGAATGAGGTGTCACAGTGATAATTCATTACCGTGTAATAGGCATATGATCCACTGAACTGGCCTTTGTAGTTTCATTTCAATCATACGAATGGCTTCACCCTTGTGACCCGTGTTCACTGAGGTACCATCACAGCCGATAGCCACAATGTTGTCCGTTCTAATGTTGTTAGTCTCTAGAAAGTTGATGATACCTGATGTTATTGCAGCGGCAGAACCTGGTACAGGAGTGAAATACCCAATGTACTGGGATTCTGGTTCTTGAACTAAATCTTTATGCTCTTCTACCACAGTCCTTCTATGCTTCACATTGTATATTTCTTCTTGTGTCATTGTTTTGTCCTTAGTCCATCTAAGAAAATGCCCTGTAATGGTAGAGTGATCTTGTCATCTTGCTGATGTTCAGAACGAACTCTTTTTCTGGCTCTTCTTATTTTATTTCGATCAATCACTGAACTGACATCATCTTCTCATATCGAGCCAACATCCTCTAACAACGAAGAAGCAATAAATGCAGCAGCTCTGTCTGAGATGCCCGTACGATCACAAGCTTCAGCAAGTACCTGGAGGCTCATTCCTGGTTTTTCCATCATGTCATGTTTCTCTCTAAGTGTTAGTTCATACGTTGACGATGATTCTATTGATGTATCATTGGTTTCACTAGAAGCTGACGAAGAAGGTTGTTCTTGAGAAGTTTCTTTTCGTTTACTAGTCGACGGCTCTTGGATGTTCTGCTATTCCTTCTTGTTTCAATCGTGCCAATCTTCTTTCAAGAGTCATCTCGTTTTTCTTTGTTGTTGCAACATCCAAAGTTCCTATTGCCATTTTGCGATCACTTCTTTGGTCGAGTAAAAACTGTTGCTCTTTCAGTGGTACTCGTCATTCAGGAGGACAGCTGGAATTTGTCAAATCAGGGCATTTACAAGCCGATATGTCAAATAAGGTGGTCTTAGTTGATTTCTTGAAGGCCTCAAGGTTTTTTTGTAACGGTGCGTTCTTCTTTTTCGTGTTAGTGATTTGATGATGTTAGCCATTTTATCACAATAACTTTTCAACATTTGATTTATCCGTGCCGTCGAAACTGTTGGAATGGAAGCTAATTTCCACAAGTATTCCAGTCTCTCCATGACCACAGCGGTGATGTCTTTGAAAGTAGGTTCCTTCTTTGATGATCTCAACTCGGTTCTCACATGATGGTATTATCTTCACATGTGGGAAAACATCGCAAATTCAAATCTTTCCCAGCTCCAAATATTGGACAATTAGACGATCCTCTAGTTGTAGCCATCCTGTAAAGATTAAAGAATAGTGTTTTGTTCTGGTACGCAATAAAAAAAAAAAAGACAGAGTTATGAGAAAAACAAAGATATGAGCAGAGAGATTGAGCACACTGAGGAGCCACACACACAGACTGAGGACTCAGTGAAGAGCCAGCTGCAAAATACACACCTGCTTTCAACGTTGTCAAAAGGCATCTGAGGAATGTGGTGCTGTGGTGACGGTGGCGGTATGTTTTTTACTACTAAAATATGATTTTCATCGCTCTGCTGCAGGCAGAAGATGATTACCTATTAAGCTAAGATTTTGCAGAGGCTATTTTCTCATGCATGCGTCACTTTTGGTCTCTATTAGGATATGGAAAAAAAAAAGAAGGTAAAATCGACCCACCCTACTGTACAGTAAACAAAAATGCCTTATAAGTTAGAGAGTGCTCATTTGAATTCCCTGTGTGCCGGTAGATGGCAAGCCCCCTGAACACTGGTGCTTTGAGTATCAGAGCCCTGTCTTGTTTTGGTGAGTAAATTTGTCTTTATTTTGCATTTAGTATTGCTTATGTATTGTAAAAGATTACAGTAATAAATACATGAAATAAAGTGTATACTATACTGTACTGTACTATGCAGCACTGTACTGTACTGTACTGTACTGTAAAAAATAAAGGAGAAATTATTGGTTGGGGGCAAAATTTAGGTTGGATTTTGGCTAACATTGGTAATGTACAGTACAGTACAGTCAACCCTCGCTTTACGCGGTCCCACATTCCGCGTTTCCACGTTTACGCGGTACCCTGCCAAAACTGGAATGCTCACATTCTGCGGTGCGTGTACCCCTTTACGCGGAGAGCGGCTGGCGAGCCGCGCCATTTTTGGATCCAAACCTCCCGCCATCCGCCATGTTGTGTAAGCGGCACTAGTAGGTTGCGCAGTGTGTGTCTTTTTTGCGTTATCAGTGACGTCATATGACGTATCGGACTGTAATTGGGCCATGCATCCTTACCTCCCTCCGCTGCTAGCTGTGATTGGTTTAAAGTAATATGACGTGTCCACCCGCGGGAGGGAGGGAGAAAAGACGATGCTTGACCTAGCCGCGGCAGTTTCATCCCTCCAGGCCACACCGTGTAAACGTGCATCCATTGTTCTGTAAAATGGCTTCCGCCAGACCACCGCCCCCAGAGAGAAACCTTTCCTTATCTGGACCCAGCCGCCCTAAGCCAAAGAAGACACGACGTTCCTTAAGCTACGAAATTAAGTATAAGATCATACAAGAGTTGGAGAAAGGAACAAGACAGGTTGATCTCGCGCGCCAGCATGGTGTTAACGAGTCTACGATCAGGACAATTAAGAAGGATGCAGCCAAGATGAAGGAGCACATGAACATCACAAAGTCTACAGGTGCTTCTGTGATCAAGTATTTCCACAACCAGGTGCTTCTCAAGACGGAAAAATTACTTGTGAGTTACTTGGTGCGTCAGGCGCGACGGAACATGGCGGTGGACACGCGCTCAGTTAAGGAGTACACACGTGAACTGTATGCTGCAGTGTCACGAAAGATGGGAATTACAGAGCCCAAACCCTTTAATGCTTCCTCTGGGTGGTTACAGAAGTTTAAGAAGAGGAACAAGATCACCAATATCAACATTGGTGGTGAAGAAGCTAGAGCTGACCGTGTTGCGGCTAGGGAATTTCCTCCGTTTTTACGTGAGATTATGGAGGAAGGACAGTACACCGACGAACTGGTGTTTAACATGGATGAATCTGGTCTTTTTTGGAAAAAGCTACCTTCCAAGACCTTCGTTGTGAAGAATGCCAGCAAGATTCAGGGCCTGAAGTTGCAGAAGGAGCGCATCACCGTCCTGTTTACCACCAATGCCTCCGGTACCTTGTAAGCTCAAGTTATCGGTGATCCACACAGCACGCAAGCCGCACTCCTACAAGAGCATGGACATGACCAAGCTAAATTTCCACTGGCTGACCGCACGTAAGGCGTGGATGTTCTCTACACTGTCCCTCTCCTGGTTTGATGACTGTTTCGTTCCCGATGTGAAGAAATTCTGTGAGCAACAGAATGTGCCATTCAAGATTTTGTTGCTGCTGGACAACGCACCAGGACACTCGCCCCTACTGTTAGATCGTCACCCCAACGTAAAAGTGGTCTTCCTTCCTCCCAACACTACGTCTATATTACAGCCCATGGATCAAGAGTTAATCTGTAATGTAAAAGCTGCATTCTCTACTAAAAAATTCAAGCTCCTGAACGACTACACCAACACCAGGGAAGAGTTGCGTAACCTGAGTGACACCACCACCGATAGCAAGAGTGAAGACGACGAGGATCAACAGTTGGCAGAGCAACAAGTACTTTTAAAACAATTCTGGAGAATATTCAACATCAAGAAAGCTGTGGACTTCTTGGTGGAGGCATGGGATCAGCTGTCTGTAGCAACTGTTCGTCACGCATGGAGACATGTGTTGCAAGGCATTCCGGCCGTTAGGCAGAGTCAATCTGTGACTGTTGTAGTAGCAGTGGACCTTG
Source organism: Homarus americanus (assembly GCF_018991925.1). NCBI lineage: Eukaryota > Metazoa > Arthropoda > Malacostraca > Decapoda > Nephropidae > Homarus > Homarus americanus. Next base: position 22,169,481 of record NW_024737097.1, on the reverse strand, counting down.
CCAGAGAAGCTGCGCAGAGTGTTACAGCTGCAGGCTTCTCCAAGACCACCAACGATAACATCCTGGAGGTGATAAGGGATCCTGATGTGACTACCGACGAGATGGTAGATGATGATGATGACGTCAGTGAAGAGGCAGGTGGTGCGTCATCCCAAGAAGAATGCCGCTTATCCCATAGTAATGTTAGGGGTGCCATCGAGTGTATCGAGAAAGTCAAGCTCCTCCTTTCCGACGACCCTGATGCAAACAGGTATGAAATCTTCACTACCCAGCTGTTGCAGACTATGGGGCCCTACATCAAGGTTTATCTCGACAACATAAACACCAGCCGTCAGCAAAGCATAACAGAGTTCTTCTCCCGCAACCCACCCAACTCTAGTCTGAGATATTATATATAATAAACACCTTAAAGCATAAAGTTATCACCAATCTTTTGTCTGGGAACACAAGGAGGGAGGTAGCCAGCGAGCGTGGGAAAAGGGGGGAGGGGTGAGGTGAGTTGAGGTGAGGTGAGGTGAGGTGAGGTGAGGTGAAGTGAGGTGAAGTGAAGTGACAGAGTTTCTGGTGTTTGTTTATTTATTTGAGATAAGATTTGACAGTTGGCGCTGACGGCCTGCTTGTTTATTTATCATTACTTAAGAGTGACTAAGCTCTTCTCATAATTTGCTACCCAAACGACCTGGTTGAATATAACTTACATTGCTGGGATTCTTGTAAGGTAGTGATTTATTTGAATACCTGTATTAACAATCTATATTTGCAATAGACATAACAAATTAAGTACCGTAATCATTTAGTACATGTACAGTATAGGTTTGTTCCATTGTTAACCGAGGGACCACTGTATTGCAAGTGTACTTGTACTGTGAAATATTGACTAAATTCACTAGGTAACGTACACAACTAATGGTTGGTAAAACTTGTCAAGTAAGTGAGTGTCAAGTCTGTCAGTATGAGTGGCATGTGTGAGTGCTTGTGACACTGTCAGTATGAGTGGCACGTGTGAGTGCTTGTGTCCCCCATCATAGGAGTCCGTTTTCTCTCGCTTCAGGACGCCTGAGCCCATTTCTCTTAATCTTAGAGTGCAGTGCACCAAAGACTTTGTTATTCCTTAGTAAAGACACAGAATTTGAAATTGCAACCCCAATTGCAACTGGGGTTTCAATTTTTCTTAGGGGGCACAGGCACCGGACGTTGTTCGTTCGACGTTAATCATATATATATATATATATATATATATATATATATATATATATATATATATATATATATATATATATATATATTTCATATAATCAGTATGAAACGTGGATAAATAAATCTTGATAAATCACATGGGAAAATGGAAACAGAATTACCTTCGTCTTTATCAAGATTTTATCAAGATATATATATATATATATATATATATATATATATATACACACACACACACACACACACACACACACACACACACACACACACACACACACACACACACACACACACACACACACACACACACACACACACACACACACACACACACACACACACACACACACACACACACACACACACACACACACACACACACACACACACACACACACACACACACACACACACACACACACACACACACACACACACACACACACACACACACACACACACACACACACACACACACACACACACACACACACACACACACACACACACACACACACACACACACACACACACACACACACACACACACACACACACACACACACACACACACACACACACACACACACACACACACACACACACACACACACACACACACACACACACACACACACACACACACACACACACACACACACACACACACACACACACACACACACACACACACACACACACACACACACACACACACACACACACACACACACACACACACACACACACACACACACACACACACACACACACACACACACACACACACACACACACACACACACACACACACACACACACACACACACACACACACACACACACACACACACACACACACACACACACACACACACACACACACACACACACACACACACACACACACACACACACACACACACACACACACACACACACACACACACACACACACACACACACACACACACACACAGTCGACCCTCGTTAAAACGGACTAATAGAAGGGTGTCGATTTAGCCGATTGTCGAATTAACGGTTTTGGGTTAATATTGCATTATACAGCTATGTGTATGTTTATTTGAGTGCCCCGTCATAGGGTCCATTTTTCTCTCACTTCAGCACTCCTGAGTCGTCCGTTTCTCTTAATCTTAGATTGACCAGAGACTGTTATATCTTAGTAATGACACAGAATTTGATATTGCAACTGGGGTTGCAATTGTTGAGCAACTTAGGTATGTCTGATTACAGTTGGAATATTCAAGATCCATTGTGAGTGTTTAAAGCTTCAACTGTCTTTATGGTTGGTAAAACTTGTCAAGTCTGTCAGTCTGAATGGCATGTGTGAGGCCTTGTGTTTGTACAACCGCTAAATATATAAATATATAATGTTATGATAATTATCAGAAACACATAGGCATAACGAAGTTTATTACAAAGTGATGAAAGGGATACTGTACAGTGGCTAGTCCACAAAACATGTAGCCATGTCTCTTTATTTGATTGCCCCGTCATAGGAGTCCTTTTTCTCTCACTTCTGGATGCCTGAGTCGTCCGTTTTCTCTTAATCTTAGAGTGCACCAGGGACTTTGTTATTTCTTAGTACAGGTTGTACCTCTCTAGTCCGGCAACCTCGGGACCTGACCGGTGCCGGGCCATGGAAATTGCCGGACCATGGAAATTCACCCTTTTCCTGGATAGATAGTGACTTGTGCTTATGCTTGGAAGCACTAGCACCACTTTCTCTACATCATGGTCTCTTTGAAGACATATTGAAGGGTTAATCATTATAGTAGCTTCCAAATTTTGCAGTTTTTAATTCTTAGCGTATTATTTTATTGGAACACACAAAAAATAATAATTATTTGGCGGAAACTTGAATTTAGACTGGTTTGAGCGGCCGCCAGCGTGCAGACGGCGTACATAATGTCGTGTAAACAGCGTCATTTCTTATGTATAAAAGATTCATTATTGTTTATTACTGAATGTCTTTTTATTGAATTAATGTTTGTGTGCAAAATGAGCAATACAATTCATTAATAATACGTAGATTATTAAAACACGAGGAAGTGACACAGCATTGTTTTCGATTGATTACAAAGCCAGTGGCTGACTGGTTCTACATATAAAACTGAAGAAAATAAGACCTTGGTTGTAGCTGTAGTAAAATTAATATGGTTGTTTTAAGTAATGTTATTTAATGTTAATAAATGGAACAATAGAAGTAGCTAACGATAATGGTAAAGAAAAAAGAGATCAGCGTGGAAGTGTATATCTTTGCGATGAAGTAAATATATCATTACTTTACATAAGAATATGAAAGCAACACTTATTTACTGTTCATATATATTTTAATTAATGTTTCTGAATTTGTTTTTATTGAATTAATGTGTGTGTGCAAAATTAACAATACAATTTATTAATAATGTGGAATATTAGAGAGGCTAGGCGGCTGCGGCATTGTTTATGTTAAAGCTTACGAAACCAGTGACTGATTGGTTCTACATATAAAACTGAAGAAAATAAGACCCTGATTTTAGCTGTAGTAAATTAATGTAAAAAATAATATGGTTGTTTGAAGTACCTGTAATGTTATTTAATGTTAATAAATGGAACAATATAAGTAGCTAACCATTAATGGTAAAAAAGTGAGTCTTGGCGTGTATAAATCTACATGTAAACATATCATCGACTCTACATAAGAATATGAAAGCAACACTTATTTACTGCTCATATATATTGAAGGGTTAAATGTTGTACTCTGTATAGACAAGCAGAGAGAGAGAGAGAGGCGAACTGCGGATGTAAACAAACCTTAATTTCTCGCGGCTGTTTTTTTTTTTTAAGGGGATTAGCCCACCCGTGCATAGGTCACTGACCCACATGGGGCCTGAGGGCAAAAAATTTAATATTCCTGTAATAATAATTCAGATAAAAAAAAACGCTCAACATTTTTATCCATTTCTTCAAACATTTGCATCCCCTTATTAATAGTAACAAATGCTTCTGCTATTTGCTTCACTGAAAATTTTTTTGGGGGTGCAGGTTCTTCTTCTACATTCAGACTCTCTTCTTCCTCTGCATTTTTCTGTGCTTCCAGTTCGATAAGATCCTCGTTACTTAGCTCTTCTGCTACACTTTCAACCAACCAGGGCCGGATTCAGGAGTGGGCAAAGTGGGCAGCTGCCCAGGGGCCTTCACATATTACAATATTTTATTTATTTGTTTATTCATTTGGATTATTTTTATTTTCATTCTTTAAAATTCATGTTTATTATTCCATCATGTAAAACTATGTTCGGCAAGAAGCGTGATAGAAATTAGGCTAGCTACTCCTTGAAATTCATGAATACCTGGTTTTCCTATGAACCGTATATTTTTAATGAATGCCATTGTTTGTTTTGCTAATATTATATTTAGAATTCCACAAACATATATTGATTAAAAATGAACTACATGGAATAACGAAATTGAGATTAAAAAAACATAAAATATTTTTTCATTATCACTTCCATTACGAATGCCATCAGGGCGCTGTGTTTATTGACAGTCTGTCGGAGGGGGTTGGGTCGTGTAGTATCTATTTAGGTTCGCTTCACTCGCCACCCCAACCCTCTTTGGTAGTTATAATGAGGGGGGCCTCCACAAAGAGGCTGCCCATGGGCCTCCACAGGTCTAACGGCCAATTGCAAGAACGGTTATGGGGTGTACGACGCCATTTACGATGACCTTCTTGCCCTGGTCTTTTTCAGCAATATCACCTTTAACACATGGAATTCTGTACTTTTCGAAGCTTTGGAGGAGTCTCGAAACAAGTTTCCTGGTGGGAATTATTAGCTAGTGCTGTACTCAAAATATCGAAACTTCGAGATCTCCAGAGCTTAAAAGTGGTATTCCTAAAACAAGACCAGGGCAAGAAGGTCATTGTAAACGGCGTCGTACACCCAATAACCGTTCTTGCAATTGGCCCTAAATCTGGCACTGCAACCAACTGTTCAACATCTTCATTATCAATTTTTAACTCCAGCTGTATACTCACTATTTTGTTACTAATCTCAGAAATTACTTCATCTTCATTAATCCTCTAAAACTGTTCACATATCTTTTCAGGACTTTCTTCCATATTCCATTCATGCACTGTCCTGTAACCTCATCCCATGCTGCACTAATGTTCTTTATACATTTCAAAATGTTGTAGTCCTTCCAAAACTCTCTCTGGCGTTTTCTCACCTTCAGTAGCAGCAACAGCCTGAGCGAAGGTCATACGTAAATTATTAGCTTTAAAAGCTGCAATAGCACCTTGATCTATGGGTTGGATGACAGAGGTAGTGTTAGTTGGAATGTAGACTACCTTAACATCAGGGTGCATGTCATCCAGGTGTGGTGAGTGTCCCGGAGCATTATCCAAAATTTAAAAAATCTTGAATGCAATCCCTTGTTGCAGACAATACTCAGCCTGTGGAATGAAACAAGTCATGAACCAATCCTCAAACAGTACTAGGTTCATCCAGGCTTTCTTGTTACTTCGATAAAACACTGGCAGTGTGTGCTTGCTGACATGTTTAAAAGCCCTTGGGTTCTCTGAATGATGGATCATGAAGGGCTTTATCTTGAAACCAGCTACATTTCCCCCCAACAGAAGTGTAATTCGGTCCTTGAATGCTTTGAATCCTGGCATTGTATTCGCCTCTTTGTGGATGTATGTCCGTTCAGGCATGTGCTTCCATAATAATCCAGTTTCTTCCACATGGAATATTTGCTCAGGCAAATAATTTCCCTCCACGATGACAGGATCTAGCTCCTCCTTAAAAGCTTCGGCAGCACCAACATTAGCACTAGCTGCCTATCCACTCCTTCTATATTATATGGCTTCTTGTGGAATCTGTTAAACCACCCATGACATGCTGTGAAGTTTTGCTGACACTCATCTCGTGCCTGCTCCTTCAGGCTTTTCGAAAAGGCTTCTTGCCTTAGCCTGTCGGGTTAGAAGGCTTAATTACACGCTTTTTGTATTTGGTCTTCCATCCATATCGCAAGTAATTTTTCCATCTCATGAATGGGACCTTATCTTTTCTACATTATTATAGTTCCCTTTATAGGTGCTGATCCTTTCACTACCTCATGAATACGCTCCTTGTCCTACAAAATACTGTAGTAGATATGGTTGAGTGCGAGAAGCCTAGGTCGCGTTAAATGGTTGCTACAGTTTTTCCATTTTCATGCTGCATTATTATCTTCTTTTTCGGACAAAAGTAATTGACTGTCTCCTTTTCTTCTGAGCACCACCAGCACACTCACTTCTATGCTTTTCAGTCAATCTAAAGTGAATTAGATACAAAAATAATGTCGTAAATTTTCAGCGCAATCAGTTCTGGATACAACGACAGCCAAACACCAACTAAGTGCTCTACAGCGTGGGTGCTGTAGTCACGAGGCGACCCAAGCCATGCGATGTTTTTGTCTGCGAGGGACGGAAACGTTTCAGTCTAGAAAATACGCGTGTCATTTGAAAAATTTTTGGTACCGACTGCGGCGGTCGTGTGTGCAGGTGGTTGTACCGACGTGAGGAGGTCATAAATGCGGGTGGTCGTAGGTCGAGTAGGTCGTAAGTCGGGAAGTAGCTGTACTGTACAGTACAATACTGTACGGTACAGTGTTTCGTTTTTATTTAATGTTTTGTCAATTCTATTACTGGTATACAGTAACACAGCGGAACTCGTTAAGTAACTCTGTATCAAACTTTGAATCAAGAATTTCTTTTCTGCAGCAAAATCCATTGTTTTTATCTCTCAAACCCAGAAAAAACTCCCCCATCCTCTAAATTTTCCGGGTGTTGGAAATTTTTTTTTAATTTTCTGGAAAATAATTCCCAAAGCTGGAATTTTCCGGAAAATTGCTGCTGAGGAAACGATTTACGAGAAAATTTAAATTCCGGCTATCGGAGGGTTCCGGTTTTGAGGGATTCCAGCTAACGGAGATATTACTACAGTTAACTAAATTGAGTGAAAATAACGGAAATTCAATTTAGCGGAAATTTAACAGAATCATGCTCGATTTAGCGAACGAGTTTGCTAAATCGAACGAAAATAATGGAAATTCGATTTAGTGGAAATTTTGATTAGTGGAAAGAGTGGCTCGAATCAGTTCGTTAAATGAGAAAAATACTACTGTAGTTAGTTGACCGAGAGGCAGGCTGAGAGCTAGCAGTGAACAACGCACGTGGTGGCTGCAGGACACAGACTGAGCGGATGTAAACAAACCCCACATGCCAAGCAGCGCATTTGGCATGGAATTTAACAATCACGCTTGATTTAGTAAAGCAGTTTTCTAAATCGATCGGAAATAACAGAAAGTTCGATTTAGCGGAAATTTTGATTTAACAGAAAGGGGTGACTCGAATAAGTGCATTAAATTGAGAAAATACTGCATACTGTAAATAAACAAAATAAGCCGTTTTTTTCTAAAAACCAGTTTTTGTGATATAGCTCGAATGCGACGTCAGCAAATGCTACCTAGGTATGTTTATTCCTCGCCAATTTGCCAGGCCAACATACAGGCAATTAAAACATGTAATAATTACTAATAAGTAATATTAGGAGAACACGTCTCTTCTATATAACTACTGTACTCACCAGCTGATGCTGTCATTTTGAGCCAACAGTAGGCATACACTGTCCACTCTCCTTAATGTAACTGTAATCACTTTTTACATCTTAACACTTATGATGGAGGTGGAGTAGGGGATTAGTGGGTATCATGTTACTGACCTGACCTGATGCAATGTCAGGTCACCCATTGTATATAAACTCGTCTCTCATTTGCGTGAGGTGGGATGCTGGATTAGTGGTCTCATGTTACTGATGCAATGTCAGGTCACCCATTGTTGGGGTAGGGGATTAACAGGTCTCTTGACCTGAAGATGCCTTGAGTAAAGACAAAACCTAAGGTGGTTTTAGTGTTAAATTTTTCCAGTACATAGTCCTTTCACACTTCATGAATGTACATTAGTGACGGGTTAGTAATTAATGTGCACATGGCTGCTTGTAATATTTGAAAATGGTGTAGCAGCCTATTCATGTTCAGGGATGAGAGCTGTTCACCTGCTGGCATATACCCTCCAAAGTGACCATCGAATTTGTTACCTATACAGTAGAAGTCATCTAAATCTTCAGAGACAAGGAAGAGCAGGTGGTGTCAGACCTTGTGTTATATGTGAGATAACAGGAAGGTGTCATCATATAAAACAGCTTTTCACTGTATCATTCATACATCATGAGAGGGTTCTTTCATACCTTACTTTGTTCAAGAACATTACTATTACCATGATACTATACACTCTTAATAGAGTGTTATTACTGATTACCTACCTACTTATTTATATATATTTTGTATTTTTCAAGATCTCCATTGCTCTTGAACAACCAACTTCAGGACGTTTCATCATATAAGATAATTGCCATTTTACCCCATGAAAATGCCAAAAAATGCATGAGGAAAATGCTTCTCTCAATACTGTATCAATTTTACGATTTTTTTTCTTCTGAACACAAATCTATAACCAACCTATGACATTGTACCTTCTGCACTTTTGTGTCAGATGGAAGGTTCCTGTCATAGATAGAATTTTTTTTTTAAGACAAGTGTATAGATGAGTGTTCATGAAGCCAAAAAAATAAAATGATGTGACTGGATGATGTTTTCCTTGAACATTTTTTCTGAAATTTTGCAAAGTAAGAAAGGAATTATCTTATAGAGTATTGCAGTGGTTCTTAACCTGAGGGGGGGGGGGTTGTTCAATCTTTCATGGGGCTGCAAAGAATTGAATTGTACATTACTGTATTTCTGACCCAGATTATATATTCCCACTGAAATAAATTCACAATTAAAACATTGGCGCGGCAGAATAAGGCATGGAAAACTTGCTGTTCATTAATCTCAATCTTAACTTCATGTTTTAGTACAGTATTGCCAGAGATCATTCTATGTCTGGGGTTACCACGAAGATAATATTGTGTAAAATTTTTCGGAGATGAAGAAATAACACGAAAATGAAAACTGATATGCAATAACATTGCTGGTGTTTAACGGGTATCTGAGCTGGGACAGTGTTACCGTAGTGTGGGGGGTTTTCAATTTACAGTATTACCCCGCTTTACACGGTTTCACTTTCCGCTATTTCTCATTTAATGCGGTACCTTGCCAGAACCGGACTTTCACTTTCCGCTGTGCATCTACTCATATACGCGGTGAAGTATAATTTTAAATTTTTGTTTTGTTTAGCTCATAAAATTCATGCAAATTACCGGCAGAATATAATTTACATTGCTGGAATTCTTACAATATGATGATCATTTTGAATATAAACATCATGGATTTTGCATTAGACATACAAATTTTCGATCTAATGTAATAATTTGGTTTACACAAAGCAAATATTTTATCGTTTGTGCAAAATATATGAAGTTTACATTCAAAATATTCCCTGACCTGCAAAGAATCCAGAAATGTTAATTATATTATCCTAACTTTAGTCTGAGTTGTTATTTATTACTAAAAATGTAAATATACTATTTTCTCCCAATCTTTCTCTGGTAGGGAGGGAAGGAATTGACCCAGCTCGGACGGAGGTGGGGTCCTTTGATTGACAGATAGTGTCGTGAAGAATATTTTTTTTTTTTATTAACTGAAGATATTTGTTTTAGCTCATAAAATTCATACAAATTACTCGGCCAGAATATAATTTACATTGCTGGAATTCTTACAATATGATGATCATTTTGAATATAAACATCATGGATTTTGCATTAGACATACAAATTTTAGATCTAATGTAATAATTTGGTTTACACAAAGCAAATATTTATCGTTTATGAAAATATATAAGTTTACATTCAAAATATTCCCTGACCTGCAAGGAATCCAGAAATGTCAATTATATTATCCTAACTTTAGTCTGAGGTATTATTTATTACTAAACATTAAAATCTAGTGTTTTCACCCAAACATTTCTCAGAGAGGGAAGAGCCAGTGTGAGAGAAGAGTTGGGTCCATTATTTGAATGGACATTAGCAGACTGTATTTCTTTAAATATTAATTGTGTGAGCATACCATCATAAAATTAAGATGTTATTTTTTCTACAACATAGGTATTGTGTCGGAAAAAGTGGAGTTTGGGGGTCGGGCCAGTCTCTATTGGAATTAATCCCATATGTTCTGTTGTTCACTTTACGCGGTTTTCACTTTCTGCGGTACCCTGTGGGTTCAATTGACCATGTAAATCGTGGTACTACTGTATTTGAATACTTCTGTACAGATATACAGTGGTCCCTCGGTTAACGAACACAATTCGTTCCAGAAGGTCGTTCGTTAACGAAAATTCATAACGAAACTATTGTTTCAGTGGGATTTTGAGTAGTGGTTCCAGCTCACGAAAATTACATACAAAGTAAAAAAAAATGCAGTTAAGTACACTTTTGGGGTGTGTATGTAGAAGGCTCCTGGTTGATGATGATGATGATGATGATGGGAATTAGAAGTGGGGTGGAGGAGAGGGAAAAGAAGGAAGTGGGGGTGGAAGAGAAATCACCCATGCTTGTGCGTCATTTCACCCATAAAATTTTAAGTTTACTAGGTGTAATTCAAGATTAATTTCTATAAATCAACACTGCACTACACTGTATATTGTCAATATGTTAAATAAATTTCAGAATGACCAATAATTGTACTGTAAAAACGTAAAAATACTCTTGTGTTCAAGAGACCCACAAGGAAGATGTTTCCTCCACTGAACAGAGATACAAACTGAGGCCTTGGTGGGTGAGTGAAGTGGCTGTTGAGCGCACCAAAAACTAGTTCCCTGTACAGTGGTCCCTCGGTTAACGAGCACAATCCGTTCCAGCAGGTTGCTCGTTAACCGCAAGAAACCATTGTTTCAATGGGTTTTTGGGTAATGGTTCCAGCTCACCGAAAATTGCCTAAATTCAACAAAAAGGTAGAAAAATACACTTACTTTGGGGTTATGTAATGAAGGCTCCTGGATGATGATGATGATGATGATGAGAATTAGAATGGGGGTGGAGGAAGGGAAAAGAAGGATTGGGGTGGAAGAGAAGTCACCCCATGGCACCATTTCACCCATAAAATTTTAGTTTCTCTTGGTGCAATTCAAGATTATTTTCTTTAAATCAACACTGCACTGCATTATATATTGTCAATATGTAAAATAAATTTCAAAATGACCAATAATTTGCTTGGAAACACAGAAAAAAAGCATTTAGTTGAGTCTCAAGCAAGATGTTACCTCCACTGAATACAGAGAGAGACTAACGCCTGTCTGGTGTGTTAACAGGCTGGATGGCACGCCAGAAACTAGTTTTTTTCACCTTCAATTATGTTCAATAATTGTTAAAATTACTAAAAAAGTTAATATTAAACTTTTAAAAATTATTGAATAGTATAAACTTCTTGATATTTACTAAAATAGTAAGGAATTTAAGCCCTAAAACCGATTACTGTATTGGCGGACTAATACTACAGCTGGTGGACTGCCAAATGCAAGCGCATGTTGAAGTCGGACTAGTAAAACTCGTTAATCGAGTTGCTCGTAACGGTTAAGAATCTTATGGAAGGTAAATCGTTAACGATCTCGTTAACCGAGGCGCTCGTTAACCGAGGGATCACTGTACTGCAATTATGTTAAATAAGTGTTAAAATTACTAAAAAGTTTAATATAAAACTTGGAAAATTGTTGAATAGTACAACCTTCTTGATATTTACTCCAATTTTAACGAATGCAAGTCCTAGAACCAATTTCTGTATTGGCGGACTAATCTTCCAGTTGGTGAGCAAGCCAAAGCATGTTGAAACATTTTCGTAAGAATTTTGTTAACCAAATTTTTGTTCGTTAACCGAATTGAATATTTTTATGGAAGGTAATTCGTTAACCGAAATTTCGTTAACCAAGGCATGTTAACCTGGGGACCACTGTATATATATATATACAAGCTAGGTGGTTGGTCAGTTTAAACCTCTGTCAACTCCACCCCTGTCAACCCAACCTTTGTCAAGTCAACCCACTTGTTTACTGTTTATTTGGATCTAGAATGGTGATAAAGGCAATGAAAATAGGACTTGAAAATGGCCTACAGTTGGTAGTTCAGGAATGCAGGGGGTCTTTTAGATTTTTTTATTTTTTTATATTATTTATTGATCAGCCACCTCCCAGTTAAGGTTATGATGTGTTAAAATTGCTAGCTGTAGCCTGTATTCTAAAATCTGTTAAAATCCATAGTCTGTGCATTGCTTGGTCCCAATAATCACAGATTTTTTATAATCTACATAACAGTATATTCCTAAAGGATGTACTTTCAGTGTAAGAAAGAACTGCTGAAGTAATGGATGCAACTTTTGTACCTTGAATAAAGTTTTTGTGTCTCTGTCTCTGTCACTATCACTGGCTTGGGCTGGCTGTGGTGGGTTGCGGGCGAAGAACTCGGTAATGCTTTTGTTGACTTGCCAGTGCTGATGCTGTCGCGGATACACCCACGTAGGGCCCCATAGTCTGCAACAGCTGGGTTATCGCTGGTCGCCGAAAGGAGGAGCTTCATTTCTTACACACCGATGGCACCCCCACATTACCATGTGATAACTTGTGTTCTTTCTCGGATGACGCATCGCTTCGTCTCTCTTCACTGACGTGATCGGGTTTCTAACATCTCGGCCGCAGGCACATCAGGATTCCTTATCACCTCCATAATGTTGCCGCAGGTCTCGGAGAAGCCTGCAGTTGTTATTATACCTTGCAGCTTCTTCGGTAAGTGCCTACTCGCTACTGCAACAATCTAAAACCCTCACCAGTCACCAAGTTGACTCTGCCTCCCATCTGGGATACCTTGCAACACATGTCTCCATGCGTGATGAACCGATGCTACAGACAGCTGATCCCATGCTCACCAAGAAGTCCACAGCTTTCACATTAAATTCTCCAAAGTACTTCTGTCAAGAACTTCTTGCTCACATAACCAGTTGTTCCTCGTCCTTGTCGCCTTTTCCTATCGGTGTCACCCAGGTTACGAACTCATCTTGGTGTTGGTATAGCTGCTCAGGAGCTTAAACTTTTGCAGAGAGAATGCAGCCACATTACAGATTACTTTCTGTCCATGGGCTGGATTAATAACGAAAAAGTTGGGAGGAAGGAAGACCACTTTATGCTGGGGTGACAATCCAACAGTATACAGTGTCCTGGTGCATTGTCAAGCAGCAACAGTAAATCTTGGAATGAACATTCTGTTACTCACAGAATTTCTTCACGCTAGAACGAAACAGTCATCAAACCGAGAGGGACAGAGTAGAGAAATATCCATCACTTTACGCAAGGGTCAGCCAGTGACATTTAGGCTTGGTCATGTCCATGTTCTTTAGAAAGCGGTACTAGTGGGCTGTGTGGATCACCGCTAACTTGAGCTATTATGAACCGGAGGTATTGGTGGTAAAGAGGACGGTGATAAAGTTCCCTTTTCTGCAACTTCCGCCCCTACACTTGCTGGCAGACTGACAACGAAGGTCTTAGCGAAGTTTCAAAACAGACCGGATTCGTCCATGTTGAACACCTTGTCGTCGGTGTAATTGTCCTTCCTCCATAATCTCACGTGAAGAACAGAGGAAAAATCCCTAGCTGCAACGGTCAAAGTACCGCTTCTTCACCACCAATGTTAATGTTTGTCTTCTTTCCCAAAACTCAGCAACCACCAGAGTGGCTAATTGAAAGGTTTTAAATTTGCAATTCCCATCTTATGACATCGTTACAGCATAGTTCACGTGGCGACTCCTGAACTGAGCGCCAGGTTGACCGCTATGCTCCATCTTGCTCTGATGAATCAAGCAGCTCAAGGGCAAATTGCCTTGAGAAGCACCTTGTTGTAGCAATACTTGGTCATTGAAGCACCTGTAGCCCTTGTGATGTTCTATGTGTTCTTTATCTTGACTGCATCCTTCTTCTTTTATCGTCTGGATCGAGATTCGTTCACACCATGTTGGCGCGCCAAATCAACCCTGTCTTGTTCTCCAACTCTGGATGATCTTACTTCACCGTGAGCTTAGGGCACTTCAGATCTTCTTTGTCTTAGGCGCTGGGTCCAGGTAATGCAAGGTTTTGTGTGGTGGTGGTGCCCGTGGCAGCCATTCTATGGAAATAATAGATACCGATATATGGTGTGGCCGGAGAGGTGTGTCTCCACCTGCCAGGTCAAGGGGTTTCATCCTCCCCATGCTGGGTACGCTATATTATTAAAACTAATCACAGCTACGGGGAGGGAGGTAAGGATGCGGGTCTAATCACAGTCCGACATTATAGGACATCACCGATAACACAACAAAGACATACAGTACACTGCGCACCTACTGCCAGCCGCTTTACCCAACATGGCGGGGAGAGATGGCGGAGGTTTGAATCTGTACGACGCTGGGCGCGAGAAGACCGCCAGCTGCTCTGTGTATATGAAAGAGATGCACCGCATGCTGGAATTGGCTCTGGCGTACCGCCAGAAATGTAGAAACGCCCGTAAAACCAGAACTCCATGAAGCGGGTATTACTGTACACACTTTGTCCTCAAATGTACTGTACTACACTAGACTAAAATTTTATCTTCTTGTGCAAACTATGTGATGTTTATACTCATACATAATCACTATATTACAAGGATTCCAACAATGAAATTTATGTTCTGCTAAGTTTAGTCTGTGACATTTTATAAGATAAAAGCTTTAAGCCTAAACTGCCTTCACCCTGGCTGTGAGGGAGGGGGGGGAGGTTGACAGCTGTCAGGGAGGGGAGAGAACAAAGTGCGTAGTTAACAAAACAGAAGGAGTTTTAGTTTTTCCCTTATAAATTGTCACTTAATTGACTTGGCAGTACAGTATATAATTTGGATTGCTGTAAGTCTTGTAAGATAGTGATTAATTTGAGTATAAATATCACATAGTTTGACCTAAAATTTTTAGTAATTAACATATTACAGGTTTACATTAGGACAATTATTTCTTTTACTTTTTCACAATATATATTTCGGATGGTGTGTGCATATAAATGACTAAAAATAAGTGAAGAAAGTTACATATATCTTCCCAAAAATATGAGTTAAAAAACTTGTACACAAATGTACTACACTAGACTAAAATTTCTATCTCTTGTGCAAACGCTGTGATGTTTATACTCAAATTAAACACTGTATTGTATTACAAGGATTCCAGCAATGCAATTTATATTCTGCTAAGTCTAGTCACCTACATTTTATAAGATAACAACCTTTAAGCCTAAAACTAGCTTCACCCAGACTGGGAGAGAGGGAGGGAAGTTAAGTGCCCCCTCATAATTTTGTCTGGACTAAAGGAGGTGCCGCACTGTATTTGGTTTTATGGATTTCTGAGGATTTCAGTTTGTATTTATCAAAATTGCAAACAAAAATTTCATTTTATAAATTTTCCCTGTAGCAAAAGGGCAGATATTCCCATCTGCACCTTCTCCCTGTCGGTAGTCCATCATCCAAAACTTTCATACCTTGGTCTCATTTCTGCTTGTTAGTGGATTTTAAGCAATAAGAACTGGTATATTTTTTGTCAGTAATGCCAGCGCGGCATAGACACAGTCCGTGGGCTTAGTGTCCTAACTGTTGCAGCTGCGGCAGTGGCAGCAGCAGTGGCAGCAGTGGAAGGCAGTCCTCACTCTACAACCATTCATCCTCTTCATCACTACTCTCGTCTACACCATTTCAACCACAATCATCACCAACGGCGACCACAACAGCAGCGTATTGGTATGAATCATCTTGGGCGACCCATTGGTGGAAGCAGTAGTGTATTCAAGTGTGGTTGCAACTGAAATGATGATTATGGTAGATGGTGAACGGCACTGTCTTGTTCAGGAGGGATCAAAACGTTGGCGTTGCAAGCGCTGTAACCACCTTGGCCATGAGAAACGCACCAGACTGCGTTGTCACCAGTGTTGCGTTGCACTGTGTGCACCTTGCTTTCAACATTATCACTTGGAAAAGGAAAGGCAAGGTAGCCACTCGTTCACTCCAACGTGTAGCCCGTCAACCATACCCTTTGATACTCAAGTGCCACATATTTCCAACCGAACCCCGAAGTCCCAGTGCATATATTCCAGCAATAGTTTTTGCTCAGAGCATGGGCTACACATGTGCTGATTTTAATCATTGTTTCTCTGTGATTAACATACTTTTTGTACAGTATAGCCTTTTCCAGTTACTGTATTGGTGCAGTATTTCTTGAATTAAGAGGAAAGTTATACTACAGTATAAATTTTATTAAAAGGTAAAGGTTATTTGGTTTTTGAGAGTTTTATGTTACCTACGACTTTGGGCAATGTGTTTGTGAAAATGTAAAGGAAAATTTTATTTTATGATGATTGAGAGTGGATTTGAAGATGTCTTTTGGCTGTGAAATGTTACTCCTCTGCAAAATATATATTGTATATCCTGTTTATTGCCATCCATTGCTGGTATAGTATCTTCCTTACACATATCCACTACAAAGCACCTGGAGGAGTTGTCAGATTCATTTTGACCATCAGAAATATATACAATACAGTACCTTTATCAAGAATCATGGTTTTACCCACCTTAAACTACTACACCTACATGGATCTCCATTCAGGAAAAAATGTAAGAATTCTGTATACAATATTCTGAGAGTTTTGTTGCTTAGAAGACTTAAAAAAACTAATGAAGTAGTTTTGTCAGGATTGAATTGAAATTTTTTTCTAATTACTGTACAGTACTACTGTACTATCTGTACATTATTTTGTAATTTTTAATATGTATTGTCTTTTTATGTGCATGCATTACATGTCACTGCTCTCTGAGTATGTTATATATTTAATATTAATATAAATATTAATTTTTTTTACTGTAAATGAATATTTAAAAGGTTCTTAAATTCTTAGTTGTTTATACAGGTACAGTGGTGCCTGATATACTTGTTTAATGTTATAAGTGCTGTCAAATTATAACTGATGAAACCCCTGCTAGTTCTTCCTGTGTGTTCGGTTTACTTGTATATTGTACTGCTTTATAGGAATATTTGTGTAAGTCAATTAGTATTTATTTTTTAGTTTCGTGCTTTATTTGAATTTACAGTAGCTACTGTATTTATATACGGTAAATCTTTGAGCCCTTCTTCCTCAGACTTATTGTCAGTGGCATTGACGTTATGCATGCTTATTATAAATAGAGCAACTGATTTCTGTCTGTCCTTAAAACACTTTTAATGGTTGTCAAACTCATTCTGGAAGTTTAGTATGCAATTCAGAGTAGTTTTTATAGTAAAAGTACAGTAGGTGGAATTATACAGTACCTGTACTGTATTTATTAATATAGTACCTGTATTGTTGAAGTTGTTGTCTTCAAACCATACCTTCAGTTACAATGTTTTATCAAGTTGTATAGAGAAGACTTGTCATGAAATGGTTGATCAGTAGTTACTGTGTACACTTAACAGTTTGTTCATTTGTGGAAGATAATTTTCCTGTTATACCTGTACAAGATAATATTTTTATTTTGATGGCTCAAGTAAATTTATGCAGATATCATTAAGGATAATCATGGTAAGTACAGGTTGAACCTCGATTTAACGGCATCAACGGGACTTGGGCTGGACGAAAATATAAACAAATTAAAAAATAAATGTCAACTAAATATAACAACATAAGGAGACATAATAAACTATAAGTAACACATACATTGTACCAATAAAACAGGTGTATTCCACTTCCAAATTGGTGATTTTGGTGCACGTTGTACTTAAGGAGTTATCTTTCTGCTTCTTTACAATCATAAATTGTTTAGGATCTGACACCATATATTTCACTAAGCTGACGAACAGATACTTCACAGTCTAGTTTCTGTAATATTTCTAATATTTCAACCCCTCTGCACAATGTTCAGGGAAGCTTTCTTCTTCTTTGGGTCACTAGCATCTCTGATAGGG
The DNA here is from genome assembly GCF_018991925.1 of Homarus americanus. Classification (NCBI taxonomy): domain Eukaryota; kingdom Metazoa; phylum Arthropoda; class Malacostraca; order Decapoda; family Nephropidae; genus Homarus; species Homarus americanus. The sequence continues at coordinate 22,151,277 of NW_024737097.1, read as the reverse complement.
TTTCAAGGTCACTTAGAGGCTGTAATTGATGCAAAGAAAGTAGAAATTTAAGGCGATCACATGAGCACAGCACTGGCTGGACTTCGATGCCTAAATAAACTGACCTCATTGCAGGCGTTGTAGCAGGTAGATGAACTAGTGGAAATTACAGGCAGGCCTTTCAAATTCATGATGTCTAAAATGGGTAAATCCAGTGGCGCTAAATTGAGGTTCAACCTGTATTATGTACAGGGTATAATAAAATATGCTGAAATTAGGACACTAAAATATCAGAAAGAAATTTATACTGTTCGGATGCTGTGCATTTCTTGTGTTGTATAACAAGTGTGGAAGGAACATGTAATGTTGCCTTTGCCTGCACATACATACATACATATACAGTGTATATACACACACATATATACATACACACATACACACATACATTCATACACATACATGCATACATACATACATACATACATACATACATACATACACACACATTGAAATCACATCAAAAGTAGGTCACTCTTGGCTTTTAGTTTGACACTTAACCCTTTTTTTCTTTTTTTAAGAGTACCTGTACAGGGCCCCCCAAATTTGCGGATTTTTATTTCACGGTTTTCTATTATTCGTGGATGACACCCTGGATGTACCCAAGAATGTCTGCGGGTATTTTTAAAGTTGCCGGCATTTTCGCAGCTGGTACAGGGAGCCATTCGATCTAGAGGCAGTAATTTCCTTTACCTGTACAGTATTGTAAATATGTGTGTGTGTGTATGTAGACAAACACACATGCACAAAACACATACAAATAAATAATAATTGGAAAATCCTCTCACAAATAATCTGAAACAAATTTATTAAAATTGTGAGTCTGCCCTCAAGTCCATGCTTTATTACTTTATTAATAATTACTGTACTGTAGTTCATTTTATGGTTTAGCATACTATTCTCAAACACTATTGGCTTAACAAGTCTTGCAGCCTCTCTTGCACTTGCATCTTGATGAGTACTACAGCATCTTATCAAAAGTAGGTTACTGACTTACAATGTGGAACATTTTAATCAAGATTTAGCAAATGTGGTTAACCTTTTGTGGTCAACATGTAAAGCAGAGCATTTACACCCTATGGATACACTTTTCAAGTTACTGGTACTCTAGGTACAATGCACATATCACTTGTACATTAATGAAAATCTTATTCCTGAGTTTGGCATTGCAATGTATTATTGCACTCAAATAACTAAGGCTTTACACAGATATTCAAAGTTAGTGCAATACTATATACTGTCAATACTGAAAAATTACGAATTCACATCATGATAGATCTACAGTATAACGTGATTTTTTTTTTTTCATTGTTAAAAAGAATGCAAAGTTATTTGCTTTCATTTCCATAATTCAAAAGAAGTCTGCTCCCTGTTTTGGTACAACTATACAGTACTAGTCTAAGGTTCTTGGAGGATAAACAACTAGCAAGACAACTCCTTCATAAAACTTGTGCTCAAATTTGTGAATTTGTATGTGTGGATAATTTGAAGAAAATTGGTAAATTCTGTAAACGTCTCATGTACTACTGTATTATTCATAAATGATTTTTTTAGGGTGATGTACAGTTTATGTTTAGCAGTATTTTCTATATTGTGAGGTACCTACAGTGTACTGTACTGTACTGTACTGTGTAAAGTGTTCCCAGTGTAGAAATTTTTAGTGTTTGTCTAGTCACCACGAATATTTAAATTAATAATTTAATTAATTTAGCTGATATAAATTTGTTATCACAATTTGCTTTGAATAATACTAAATTCGAGTACAGTATATGCTTAGTGTCATATGGGGAAAATTTTCTTGTGGGTACAGTATTTATTCCTTGATTTAAGAAGATTCTGGATGGAAATTGTAAAATATCATTGTGATTTTTATTAAAAACTTGACCATCTTGTTTTTAATTATGTATGTAAACAACCTTAAAATGAACTGTGCCGATTAATCCATTACTACTGTATAACCAAGCAGCTTATCCTTTTATCATGCACTGTATTAATTTATTTTCTAAAGTCTGCAGTGATGCTCAAAAACTTGTATGAAAAGCCAGAACAATTCAGAGATTTCTAACCCTTTTATCAGTTTTATTGATGATGCAAACTTAAAGTTAGAAGCACTATCATGAATACTGTACTTAATTGCTATTTAAAAAAAATATTTATTATTTTTATTTTTATATAAAACCTGTTCAAAGCAACTTGTGTAATTTCCTGCGAAGGTTAACCCGAGAAACCTCTTGACAGTGATGGCTGGAACTAATCCAATTATTAATTATACTATACTACCTAGTGCAATCATAGCCCATAGAAGTGGTAGTAGAAACAACAATAAGTCTAGGTTGACTTCTAGTATGGATAAGGATTTTCAACTGTTAGGACCTCTCCACCTGAGAAAGTTCAATTATTTTACAAAGAGTAGAATTCTCTTTTAATTAAAGAGGGACATCTCTCATAGTCATTGCAGAAAGGTTTTAAGAAACTTGGTCTTTGCTGCTCTACCAGTGGAGTTGAATCGTGATTGAGACTGGATCAGTCTCTTGGGGTGAAGTTCAGATTCTGAGATAAAGTTATCCCTAATTTCCAGGGCTAAATTGGGATTAAAAAGGTGGAGGAACTGAAGGTAGTTGTCTTCATATATCCCTTGGACACTTCCAAAGCATGGTTTGTTCTTTTGGACAGGTGTGTCAAATCAAGCATGGGGTTACCATGTTGTGGAAAGGGGAAGTGAGCAAAGGATTTTTGTCTTTGGCTCGGACAATTTTACATAAACTTGATGGAAGTTTTAATAATTCTCTTCCTTCTTAGAAAACCTGGATCAACCTCAAGGGAAAAGTATCATGCTTTATACAGATAATATGTCTGCTGTAGTTTGCACAAAAAAGAGGGTTTTTATGTTGACATTTCACTTCAACTCTTGATTACACATATCGCAGCAATGGTGAATATTAGGGCAGATGCTTTGTTGAGGAAAATGGTTCAGCTATTCAAGACAAAGAATGTTTGATAAAGAATTATACCCATAGATTCCTTCTCAGGGGATTAATCAAATGATGAGTTTGTTTACTGTTTTGCATAACCACCGGCTCCCAGTTTCTTGCTTACTTTTTCATTAGAAGGGTTTTAGGGAGGTGGATGTATTTTCTTGATTGGAATATATATATATATATATATATATATATATATATATATATATATATATATATATATATATATATATATATATATATATATATATATATATATATATATATATATATATACTGTATATATATATATATATATATATATATATATATATATATATATATATATATATATATATATATATATATATATATATATATATATATATATATATATATATAATTTGAAACAGTTCTAAGGGATTATATACTTCTTTTGTAGCTCCTTTCCTGGTTAAACAGGATTTAGTTCCTTCTTGGTATATAATTATTTTTAAAGCCTCGCCATATTACTCTCCTGACATTTTTCAGAAAGTGAGGAATAAAATGTTTCTTTTGTCTTTTTCCACAATTTCAGAGACTTCTTGTTTTTATTTTCTCGGTGGAATTATTTCTTCTAGTTTATTGTCCAAGTACGTATTCAGATTTTGGAGGGATTGATTCATTTAAGGAATCATCTTACAATTGGTACATTTCTTGGAACCTTCCACGCTAGTATTGGATTAGTTTGCTTAGGTTTGTAGCTTCAGAGAACTGTATTAGATTTTTATTAGAAATTATGGTATGGCACAACCAAGGTGTTTCCTAGTTAGTAGCTACTTAAACTTCATCAACCAACATGATTGACCTGCACAGTACAGTATTGGTGTGGGTAGGGTTATTGGCTTGATGTTGGTTACCACAAAGACTATTATGACACTGGAGAACTCTGTAGCATTGAGAAATTCGTAAGGTATGATCCTTGTGTCCTTGAATTCCATGTAGCAGGGTATGTGTGAGGCAAGCACTTGTAGCTCTTACTCCTTTATTTTCTTATATTATAAATAGCTGGCTTTAGTTCCACAAATTGCTTTCAAGAGGTAGAGGTTTCAGTGGAGGATTTATCCTGAAATTTTATATGATGATAAAGTTTGGACACTGCAACTTGGAACCCTTGCTTCTCCCTCAGTATCTCTTTTGAGGTTGGCTGGGGTGACTGGATCAGCATGTGGCTGAGTCTGAACTGACAAGCCTCTGTACACTGCAGGTGTGATGTCATGACCAGTTGACCTTCAACCCTTGAGTGGCAACTTCTGCAATGCCTTCTAATGGGTGATGGTTGCTGTGGGAGGATAAATCAATCAAAGAATTAGTCTCAGCCATTGTTATTCAAGGGTTTCTTTGGTTTAAGCCCCATAGACTTGGCAGGGTATTACACAAATTTCGTGGTCCACTCTTAGTTATAATATGGAATTTCAGGATCAATCCTCAATTTCTGTATGGTATATAATTGTATGATTTACTAATTTTTTTATTTTGTTTTCTATTTATCTATTTATATATTTTTTGCTTTTAATGTATTGTGTATGCCATGCTTACAAATGGAAATGAAACAGGTAAGGACTAATATTTGTCTTTATGGTTATCTTTTTGTCTTTAGCCAATTTATGTATTGAAATGCAGTCTGTTTTTTTTCTTATGTTTTTTATACATGCATGGTTATACAGTATATGGCATATTCATGTTTTTTTTTTTATTTAACTATTGTCTCCTTTGTTAATTGCTTCATCAACACTCATTCTTGTACTGTACTGAAGTAGTGTATCTAATGCTATATTATTCTTAATCTTATTCCTTTTTTTCTTTTCATCCTAGTGAGTGTAGCATATGCATAGGGTTTGAATTCTGGCTATATTTTAAACCCAAAACTCCTTTTATTTGATCAGAGCTTATTATTATACTTTATCTAGATCACCCTCACAGAGAACATTAGGGAATGTCTACACAGTTTTAAGATCTTACAAGTTTGAAATTTTGAAATGTGGGAATATGTTTGCATGTTACACATTTTTTTTTTTTAATTAAAAAGTTTCCTTTATTATTTTGCTCTGTGAACATAGTAGTGTACATATTATGCTCTAGGAAACTTGAGATTTGTAATCCTATACTGTACCTATCATGTAAATTGCTGGTTATATTTTGAATGTAATAAAGAAAGGGGTGCTTGGCAGGAACCTGGCTCCTCTCTGACCTTGGCCCTCCACCTCGCCTTGGACCCGCCCCTGCCAGCCCAGTAGTCACATGCTGTTTTGCTACTTTCAGGCACCTTCGCGCGCCTTGTAGCGGACCACTTGGGCTCGGCAGGCGGCGTTCACAAGTCCCCTGGCCAGGGCAGGTCCCCGGTCAACACCAGGTCCCCAGGATATATCTGGTCCCCAGGTCAGGGGTTGTCACCTAGTCTCATCAGGTCCCCATCATCACCTAGTGGGGGATATCGCTCTAAGGGACCCTCTCAATTTCCACAACCAAAATCTCAAACTCAGCAACAGTCAACCATAAGGTCTCCTGGGACGAGTGGATGTTCAACTCCGAGTGGTCGCTCTCCCACACTTGATGGTCATTCTCCCTCTCTCACACCCTCCCCATTGGCCTCCCTTATGCCCAACCTCTCCAACATCAGTGGTTCTTCTCCCACTTTTGTTACTAGTGGAGCTGGAATTCAACCTACCACTACTGTGAAATCTGTAGCTACCACTGTGACAACCCCAGTTACTTGTGACATTTGCAACAAGACTTTCACGTCACGTTCAAACCTGAACAAGCACAAACGAGTGCAACACTCGGGGGAGGAATATGTCTGTCCAATTTGCCGGCGTACTTTTAGGAATAGATACTACATTAAAGAACATGTGTTGCTCTGTTCAACAGCCACTCAAAAGAAAGCAGCTGCTGCTGCTGCATCTGTGGTAATAGGTGTATCAACTACACAAGGGGGAATTGGACCTGGTAGAGGGGAGGAAGAAGAGGAAGATGTTGGGGAAAGAAAATTTAAAACTGAGGATTTTGATGGTTTAGAGGATGAACAACCCACAGACTTGGTTCTTCGTCGACCTGCCTCACCTACATAATTACTCACTAATACACTGCTCAAAGAAATTGTGTGTAAGCTGTTTATCAGAAGCAAAATATTCAGCTGGAAAAATTCTGTCATATTGTTGAGTTGCAGTTGGAAATTACTGTTGAATTTTTTTGTGGTTTTCCAGTTAAAATTTATTATTTTTAAGATGGAAGTGCAGTACAGTGGCCATTCAAAGAGGGAAAAATGACCTTAAGTGATGCAGATGAGTAGATACTACCGTGCAGGCCAGTATGTATTAGTTAGGAAGTGTCAGCAGAGAATCCAGCTACCAATTCATCTGCTGATGTATCTTCTGAACTCTAAAGATGGCATTAGTCACCCATGAAAATACTACAGTTGAAATGTTCTTCTTTCTGTTGATGAGTTTATTCTCTGGCTACTCTCATAGTGCATGCCACTTGTGGCCTTTTGACTTCACATTATCAATCAGGGTTGTAGTTTTCTGTCTCTTTGTGTGTCGCATTACTTTTCTCTCTCTTTCATAATTATAACAACTCTCTTTCTTGTTGTGTACTAATGTATATTTATCAAAATTTAAATTTTGTCTTGTGTGGGTGTCCCATTATTTTTCATATGTTAATATGGCAACTTTTTCTAGTTGGGTGTTCTATAATTTCTGCTCATCTGTCTAAACCTATACATGCCTGGAAAATGGTGAGAAAACTTTGATGATGACGATGTCTGTTGGAATTGTGATTTTATTTCTTGCTGGGCCTCCCATTCTTTCTCTTTGACAGAATTGCAACTTTTGTTTTTTGTTGGTGGCCTTTCCAACTTCCATTATTTGTCTGTTCTTCAGAATTACAACTTTCTTTTTTTCCTAGGGTAGTCCATTATTTCTATCTTTCTGCCAGAAAGATCCCATTATTTTAACCTGTCCTGCAAAATTACTATTTTCTGTTTATCTTAAGATATCCCATTATTTCTGTCTTTCCTTATTTCTTTTAGTTTTACATAACATTTAGTATATACAGTACTTGATGAGTCCTCTCTCATTACTCTCTCTTGCTCTTTGCTGCAAGCTCTTTGACTCTCATGTATCTGGTAGCCAAACTAATATGCACAGTTCTCTGGCAAATGCTTTGAAAGTGTGAAGGTAGTTGTCATGTTAGTTGAAATGTTTGGGGAAAATTTTGCATCTGTTTTTGAGTGCAGGACAAAGAAACATTATTAATAATGATTAAAAATGGCACTTCAGTATTGAGGTGAATCTAAAGTATTTAATATGTTTTTACTTCTATTTTAAGTTTCTCTGTGTAATTGCTCAAAAGTATGAATTTAAAACCAGTCAGTCATTTGTACTATCATTTAGAGTACAGTACTTACATATGCACAACAAATATTTTTTACCACTGTTATCCTAGATTTAGTTGAATAGAATCATTATTATCTTTAACATGCAGCTTTTAACATACACCTCCAAAACACAATTGTTTAGTCATTGAAGTAATAAAACATAAATATGTGAAGCCTTGGGTATTAATCTGATTGTTAACTAAATATAGGATAATAATAAAATACTAGTGTGCATTACAAGATCTCAATTTTAATGGTTATTTACAACACATGACATACTGTGGTGCCTCCGTAGGTGTAGGTTAAGATAGACCTGGTGCTTCACAAGGCTCCATGTGCCTTAAAATAAACTTTACAATTTATTCCAAACCATGGATAGTTGTTGAGACTGAAAGCAGCTGTTAAGAGTCTTAGTTTGAAGTAAGACTTAATAAAAAGACAGTAGGTTATTTATTAGTAAGGGGTAGGGGTGTTACATCTTCCTAAAGCATCATCTGATTATCTCTTACGTAATCCGAAACTGTTTGTGTATTATAGTTTATAATGTCAACAATTTATACCATAAAAATAATTACAAATCCTATGAACCATCTTGTTAAGTCATGGATAATCAAGGTATTGATGTTTTTATCTCTGTATTATTAGTACAGTAGTAATGTTTCTTTCACTTTTCAGGATAATTGGTGTTAAATTCTTGTGGATATGTAACATGTTATCTTTTGATTCATAGTCTATTTAAAGAGTTCTTAAATTAAAAATTCAAGAGTTAATATTTTTGGAAGGTACTTTGTATGAACATTTAATGAATAACTTCTGAATATGGCATTGGAAAAATCTTTTCTTTTCCACCCTGCCACCCCCCTTCCTCCTCCACCTTTCCTCAGCTTATTAAGTTGAGTTTGTGACAATGCCATCAATCATGTGGCAAGCAGAGATATGCCACAAGTGATCATTTTGTAATACACTGTATGCATAAAAGGATTATTGGGTATTCAGATCCCTGCTCAAGGTTCCTAATTTGCTGGTCTCATGATGTTGTCAGCTGTTCCTATAGCTACTGTACATAAGCCCTTCTTTTTGTTGAATGGATGTAAGATTGACTGTGTGCTCTTCAATGAACTATCAGTTTCTTGTAAATAGTAGTTATAGACAATAAATTTCCGGTGTGTATTTTGGATTTTATTTTGAATACCTATAGCAATATTTACTGTATACTTGATGTATTAATTTTTTTTTTTTTTAGGTGAAGGAAATGAAGCGGTCTTGTAATTACAGTAGTGTTTAGCTTTAATTTTTTTGTGAAAAAAAACTTTTTATTTTTATATACGTACTATATACCGGTATTTACGGTAAGCAGGTACTCTTTGTGAGTCTGCTACTTAACTAAGCAATGTCTAGACATTTGAATCCTGAGAACTTTAGCATTAGTATTGCAGTGGTTAGCAAACTGTCTCAATACTATTGGCAATAGTACAGTACAGTATATTGAAACAAATATATGATTGTTCAACCATATAACATTTCACTTAAACTGGACACACAAAGTAAAAATTATACTTACTTTCAGGGTCTTTTATATGCTACCGTCTGAATATTTAAGACCGCTGTACTAGTTGCCGAACTTGCCTTCAGTTTACAGTGGACATATGTATTATGCACTCTGTAGAATGTATGGTTCTTAGATTGAGAATATCTGACAGTCATGTGTGTGTGTACTACTTACGAGAGTTACAGCATGTTGTATGCTGTAACTCTCAGAAGTTTTTTTGTCTGTTTATACAATAAAAAAAAATGTATTGAGATGATCGTTCATGTGACAGAAACACTCTTTCTTAAGTTCTACTTAAGTATTACTTCTAAGGAATCACCTAAAGAGATGCCCACCCCCTAGCTTATTTCACTTGAAGATTAACCGCTTAATCTAACTTAGCTTAACCTAACCTAATCTAATTTAAACTGCCAGGTAGCATTAAGATGGCTAATCATCATGTAAAATTAGCTGGGGGACAAATCTTCAGGTGTTCCCTTTTGGGGTTAAAGAGATATTGGTCAGGGTCATGTGGTCTTTATTATCATTGGATGGTTTTTAGTTTATTGCTAATAGTCCTGATGAAATACAATTTATGTACAGTTAAGGCAGCAGCCACAGAACACATTGGAATGACTTGTGTAAGACTTCTAAGCAGCATGATTACTGCACATATCATCAAAAACTTCTATATTAATATTCCTTTTTCTCTCTTACTTTCTGCTTCTGTCTTCCATATTCATGAGTCACTCTATCTGTTTCCAAACATCACTCAAATGCCTCTGTTTTAAGTATTCCCATAGGCATTTTAAATACCCTGAATCTAGTTTTCCACTTTATTGTTCTTTATGTTTTCCAGTTTCCTTTATCTTTATCCACTTTTACGACTTCACTTAACAGTAAAAAAAAAAATATTCTCTGAAATGCTGGTTAAATACCCTTTTAATCCCATGTTTATGGAGTGGTTTCTCTGTGCTGAATGAATCGTTTGGTATTAGCCAAATCAAATATTAAAATTTGCATCCTGCAGTGAAGGAGTTAAGTTACTTTATGTAAGTTTCAAATATACAGTACTGTACAAACAGACCTCTTTTAATGGATAAGCTACATTCCAGTGGAGTATCCATCATTATAATGTGGCGCCTATAGAAATGCACCCCTGACACTCTATGTTTGCCCTATAAATGCTACAGGATGGCTTCCTTGGGTAGTGATGATGGCTCTGTTGATGTCATTATGGCTTTTACAGATAAAATGAAGATGTTGTTTACATAACATCTGATACTAAATTTAATCAAAACTCACCAGTTAATTTTGTTGGAGCTTGTTGTTTTGTTTACCACCAATGCCTCACTCATACTGTACTGTACATTTTCACATCCATACTAATACTTTCCTGATCTCCTTGGCTCTTTACTGACACTCACTTGCAGGCTGTTTTCCACATGGGCCGAAAATTTTTACTTAACATGTAAATGTGAAAAGGAGAAATTGCAGAAACAGACTGACATGAATTATGGTGGGCTGCACATGGTGAATGCATTGGAGGATGTAAACAAAGATGTTTGTAGACATGGGAATTGGCTCTTCTTTGATGAATATTCTCTGGAATTTTTGTTTTAAATGGTACAGTGTAGATTATTACTTACTATTATACAGTATTTATTAAATGATTACCCTGTATTTATTTTCAAATATCCTACCTGAAAATATAGTACAGTAAGTTCTCTGAAAAAAAAAAAACCATGTTATAGAAAAATTGCATTGTACTAACCATTGATTCAATGGGAATTAAGGGGTTAGGGGGTAGTAGGTTCGAGAACAGTAACCTGACTGACATGGGACCCACTTTCACTTTTTTATTATTGTTAGTTTTTATGTGTTCTTTTATGATAACTATGATTTGATTTAATAATATCATTCATTAATAGAGTGGAATGAAAACATGAAAAAGAGGAAAACTGTTATAGTGTGTTAGTGTACGTTGTTACAGAAAATGGAGTCGTGAAGGAGAGTGCAGAATGAAAATGGTGAAATAATACAGAGTGGAGTGTGATACACTAAAACAGCTTTCAATGATATACCTTTTTAAATCAAAACATTTTTAACCATAAGAAATGCAAATAAACTAATAAGAATGTTTTAACACTCACCACAAGAAGAGAAGATGTTTTTTTAGAGATGAGTGGTGGATGAAGAAAATGAGTCAGTCTGACGACTGAAGTGAAGGTTCCTACCACTTTGTCACATGTAATTTTACTTATCTATTTACATGATAATTTCCGTTAAAACGGTTTTGATGGTACAATAAAAACAGGTACTGTAAATATAGTAGGTGTTACAAGAAATATTAATACTTAGACAATGGATATTTTTTAAGAGATGATTTAAAGGAAGGGAGCGTAGTCTTTGCTTCATATACAGTAGGTATTATCATGAAATTCTACCGACTAATCAGAGACTAAAAATGTTAAACAGAAAACAAGATGATAATTAAATGGTTTAAAAATATCCCCAATACAGTCTGCATTGTTAATTGCAAATTATTTCTGCATTTTTTAATGTTTAATTTAAACTGTAATAATAATAAGGATAAGAATACAATGGTAATGCTTATGTAATATCTATGTATATATGGAGTGTAAAAAAAATAATTAAGGCACATACAGTACAATATTATGATTTCTCCAAGGTATGTTTTCTGAAAATTCCAGAAACTGCATTGTTTCTGGTCTATGAATAATTTGGGGATTTTATGGAAAGTCAAATTTTTCTGTTCCGAGTCTGGGAACCAATTCCGAGGTTAGGTTAGGTAGCAAATTCCAGAATCTTCCCAGGAACTGGAAAAATTTCCCATTAATCATGATACCAAGATTTATTTCTTCAGTATTGGTGAAAGGTGAATAGTCAGCTGTATCTCCACCTGTAAGTGAAAATAAAGGCATTACAATTGTGTTAGTTAAATTTGCAAATTCTGAAACATCTTTATTGATGAGGGTTAATATTTATAAGTTTCCAACACCTACATATTGTGGGTAATTTTTTCTGTTAAAATAAAAAAATAGATAACATTTCCAACGGAAACTCAGATTTTTTGGTTTGATATGCAACATACACTCAAAAAATTGAATTTTGTTTCTAATGTAGATTTTTATGGTGATTCCAAAACTTTGGTCTTTTTTTTTGAGAAATTCATAGAAAAAAATAATAAACCCTTTAAAATTTGAATGTTCTCCATCAAAATGTTAACCTAACTTAAACTAACTGGAAAACATCAGTCAACTTAAAATCCTAAAATTCCCTGGATGACCGAAAAGATAATAATACCTTCGATTTCATTTATTTTGGAAGACATTTTCATTTTGTTGGAATCATGGACATACAAAGCCAATACAGTATATCTACACTTGATTCTACCACTGTCAATGGCAATGTGAATTATTACCACCACTCCAAATGTTGCACAAAAAGTGGTAAGGTAGTTCTTTCTTGGAATACATTGAGTCACTAAGGGAAACAAAAAACAACATTAATTTGTCACTGAATTTATCTTATTAGTAACAAATTGTGGTTAAACTGATACTCAAATGAAACATGCCTGGGAACTACCTGGCACTGGTTACCTGGCATATTTGGACGTTAAAATATTAAATTTCGGCTACTAAGTATTCATACTAATGCAATATTTATTTTGGTAGTGTGGAATGATTATTAGTTGCGCTCATTACAAAATTGAGCAGTTCTCACCACTAATCAAATAGACCACTTACAACTTTTTTTAGCTTAATTTGATTTCCATACATTCATACACATAAATTATTTGGATTATTTATCTTGAAGGCTTACATTTAATGATGGTTAGGAGAATTTGGAGGATATAAGCGGCGATGAGGCAAGTAGAGGCTGGTGGATGTTTCCACACAAACATGGAATTCTTTTAAAAAGAACAATAAAATTCTTCATGTGCTGTTCTATATCTTATAAAAACATATTATTCCTGTGCAGATTTCTACAATTTATGTGCATTCAATTCTAGTTCTTTTCTTTTGGTTTCAAAATATAGTTCCATCATAGTGGTCATAGCGCGGGGGGTGAGAGTACCACGGAAATCTCCCACGTTCCAATAACGAATCGTACATATACATTTATTTTTTTTAGCCCAGAGTGCTTTTTGCAAACCGACCATGGGGCTACCACAGCATTGTGTACACCACGGATGTTCTTGCAATTGGCCCTTAGACCAATCACAGTGACTATGTCTACAGCACGCCCCCATTTTAAAATCGGGCTAATACATCCTTTTTCGTAGCCAGGGTAATGGTCTTATGTTGCCTCTTCACTGCACTAGCATCAGTAGCACTTGATGGGTGCTTGGAAGCCATTTCGAATGGTTATAGTACAGTTTTAGAGCAAAAACACTTAAGCACACATGAATGATGTGAACTCTGAACAAAGACTGGCTTGGTTCGCTTGGGAACACTGTGACGCTTTGCAAGTTGAGCCGAGAGAGGGTGATGTGCGGAAAAGTAGTCCGCGGACTTACGCGACATACAGAATCACCCGACAAACCGAATTTTGGTCTCTAAAGGTTAGCCAGTATTGAAACACCATTAAGTGGGACGACGTTAATTGTGACTTACTCTGTGTGTGTGTGTGTGTTTTTTTTTTTTTATTGAAAAAGTCCTGCAGCCGCAAGGCTGAAAATATACATTGGACATAAATGACTTATTACATACATTAGTGGTTTAACAAAAGCCTTCATTATAGAAGGAACATACAGTGAACATACAGATTAATGTTTACAGTGGAGGTCACGTAGATCATGTGTGCTGAGGTGTTGAACAGCAGACACATAATGTAGTAACTCCCTCACAGATGGTGTTATGAGGGGCATCACATGGTGTAGTAATTCCCTCACAGGTGGTGCTATGAGGAACCTGATGTCGTGTAGTAATTCCCTCACAGATGGTGTTATGAGGGACCTGATGTGGTGTAGTAATTTCCTCACAGATGGTGTTACGAGGGGCATCACATGGTGTAGTAATTCCCTCACAGATGGTGCTATGAAGGGCTTGACATGGTGTACTAATTCCCTCACAGGTGGTGTTATGGGGGGCATCACGTGTTGTAGTAATTCCCTCACAGATGGTGTTATGAGAGGCATCACATGGTGTAGTAATTCCCTCACAGGTGGTGCTATGAGGAACCTGATGTGGTGTAGTAATTCCCTCACAGATGGTGTTATGAGGAACCTGATGTGGTGTTGTAATTCCCTCACAGATGGTGTTATGAGGAACCTGATGTGGTGTAGTAACTCCCTCACAGATGGTGTTATGAGGGGCATCACATGGTGTAGTAATTCCCTCACAGGTGGTGTTATGAGGAACCTGATGTGGTGTAGTAACTCCCTCACAGATGGTGTTATGAGGCATCACATGGTGTAGTAATTCCCTCACAGATGGTGTTATGAGGGGCATCACGTGTTGTAGTAATTCCCTCGCAGATGGTGTTATGAGGAACCTGATGTGGTGTAGTAATTCCCTCACAGATGGTGTTATGAGGAACCTGATGTGGTGTAGTAATTCCCTCACAGATGGTGTTATGAGAGGCATCACATGGTGTAGTAATTCCCTCACAGGTGGTGCTATGAGGAACCTGATGTGGTGTAGTAATTCCCTCACAGATGGTGTTATGAGGAACCTGATGTGGTGTAGTAATTCCCTCACAGATGGTGTTATGAGAGGCATCACATGGTGTAGTAATTCCCTCACAGGTGGTGCTATGAGGAACCTGATGTGGTGTAGTAATTCCCTCACAGATGGTGTTATGAGGAACCTGATGTGGTGTAGTAATTCCCTCACAGATGGTGTTATGAGGGGCATCACATGGTGTAGTAATTCCCTCACAGGTGGTGCTATGAGGAACCTGATGTGGTGTAGTAACTCCCTCACAGATGGTGTTATGAGGGACCTGATGTGGTGTAGTAATTCCCTCACAGATGGTGTTATGAGGGGCATCACATGGTGTAGTAATTTCGTCACAGATGGTGTTCTGAGGAACTTCACATGATGCTGTATCAACTCATTCACTACGTGGTGTCGTAGCATCATGAGGACACCCGCGTGGTCTGGTGTCTGGGACCTCACTCATTCAAGTGAGTGAGGTGTGTTCCCAGGCCTCCCTGTCGTGGACGGATTAACACATAGCTGGTGTTGTTGAGTCTCGGGGGCAGTTATCACTGGATACCTGGGACCTTACTGTGTGAAGGTTAGCTTGGGTACAACTCAGCTGTTACTATTGAGTTGTTTTTCACTGACTTAAGCACTGTTCACTACTATTAAACACTGGTTCCGTTCCTTTCCTAAATGTAATAGTAACTTCTGGCGAGAACTTGTTGATATTCCGTGGGAGGAGGGGTTCAGGGGAGGGAGTTGATATGGGCCAGCATAACAGTTGACCTGGCTGCTCCCAGAGAAGTGCCAGGTACATCTTGTCCCTTCGGTGGTCTAGGATGTAGTGTGTGTGTGTAATAATAATAATAATTAACGGTTTATTGAAAAAGTCGGCAGTTGGAAGGCTGAAATTATACATTAGACAAAAATGACTTATTACATACAAAGACATGGGGTGGGTGGGTCGTTTAACAAAAACTTTCATTACTAAAAGAAGAAGGAACAATGATTGAATATACAAATTAGTTTACAGTTGATGGCCCGGGCGTGGGCTGGTCATGGAGACACCAGGTGGTGAGGTGTTCATGTGGTGTAGTACTCATCCTCGGGTGTTGATATGAGGGACCTCACGTGGTCATGGAGACATCGGGTGGTGTGGTGTTCACGTGGTGTAGTAACTCATCCCCGGGTGTTGATATGAAGGACCTCATGTGGTCACAGAGACACCGGGTGGTGTGGTGTTCACGTGGTATAGTGACTCGTCCTCGGGTGTTTATATGAAGGACCTCATGTAGTCATGGGGACACCGTGTGGTGTGGGGTTACAGTACCTCCTCGCGGTGATGTTGTGTTATCCCGTAGTCAGGTGCATAGCCGGCCGGCCCTCTGTTGTTCCCAGGGTGGACGGATTAGCACCTCTTTGTCAGAAGATGGTGGTTAGTTCCCAGGGGTGCTTATCTCACTGGTGGGTCGTGGCTCTCACCGAAACGAAATTGTCAATTTTAATTACGTAGATATCCCGGTGGTGAGGATGAGTCGGGGAGACAGGACTTGGGGAATGGGCCGACATTGGCCAAGGGGGGCAACTGCGTAGTGAGAGCAGCGCCTGAATAGGTCTTGACCATACGGTGGTCAAGGATGTAGTGTGTGTGTGTGTGTCCACACTGGAAATGCGAATAAGATAAATCTTTATATAATCACAGGGAAAGAGGAAACAATGGAACACCTTAGCTTTTGTAAAGAAAATGTCTATCATCCAGCAAACTGGATCTTATGAACTTCACCCATGATCGTCTTTATTTTATGGCCATTTCCCACAATTGCTTGGTCTACATTTCTATCTTGCATGATCTTCTGCAGCATCACTCATCAGCTTCTTATCTCTAAGGTAATTTTTCACAACCTCTCCCCATGTCATTCTCACTTCATGCTAAGTTGATGAAAGGTGGCTCAAAAGATTTTTTTTTTAAGTTATGTTCACTAAAATGAACACCTTGCTAAAGTGGATGTTTAATCCCAGTCCAATGAAGGTCCTGATTATTTTTTTTCTTTTTTTTTCGGGGATTAGCCCACCCGGGCACAGGTCACTGACCCACATCGGGGCCTAGGCGGCAAAAATGTAGTAGTAATAATAATAATAATAATAATAATAATAATAATAATAATAATAATAAGATCCATAAAGAAATACAAAATTAAAAAAAAATCAAAAGTGAGAAACAATATACAGTATGTATGTTGTGTTGTCAATGTTAAGAGAAACCTGCAATTGTGTGTAAATGAGGCAGAAAGTCAGATGAGCAACCTGGGACTTGGTCACAATTATTAGGTTATACTACACGTACTGTACAGTATTGGAAAGTGAACTGAAATTTAACTTATCTTAATGTAATACTGTACTGTCCTGTAGAATAAATCATTATACTATACTGTACAGTCCTGTACTGTACTACATGAAAATAAAAAATTTACTTTATTAAAAAACTGGAACAGATTCAGGTTCCAAGAGTCTGGAAAGTTGGAACCAGTTTAGGTTGAATGGATATTTTTGCATTACCGTATATACAGTAATACCCCGATTTACGTGGTCAATTGAACCCGTGGAGTAGCGTGTAAAACAAGAAACTCAGAAATGGAATAACAGAACATATGGGATTAATTGAAATAGAGACTGGGCCGACTCCCACACTCCACTTTTTCAGACAAAAGACCTACGTTGTAGTAAAAATAACATCTTAATTTTATGATGGTATGCACACACAATTAATAATTAAGAGAAATATCAATAATAATAGGTTTTTTAACACTTACATTAGTAGAAAAGATGGCTGGGCACACGGGGATTGGGGGTTGTTCCAGGCAGAGGGCAGATTATTGGCCCTCACCTGTATCACTTGTATCAATTGTATCGCTATCTACCACAGGGGCTTGCAGGGCCTCTTTGTCAAACCCCTCAAAGTCCATATAAGTCCATATCCTCACTATCACTGACCTGGGCCGGCTGTGGTGGGTGGCGGGTGAAGAACTCTGTAATGTTTTGATGACTGGGCGACGTTAAGCGCACCCTACCTGCGCCGCTTCACAAATCGGGCATTCTGGTTCTGGCAAGGTACTGCGTAAATGACCAAACCACAGAACGAGAACCCCAGAATCGAGGTTCAACTGTACAGTGTATTGCTGATTTGTGAGAATAAAATGTTTCATGTACTAATTTTGTTAGCCTTGGGCTAGGGAAGCTCACATGTACCATTCCATATTTTATGACTGTTCTATTAAGTTTTTGGAACTTGATGTGTATAGGTTTCATGATCTGGTACACTACAGTACATAGGAACTCTTAAATTCCGTTAAGGGTATCGTTTCAAATATTTGTGGTGTTTATTGTATGTTCTGGCAACTATTTGAAAAATTTTGCCTCATCTAAAGCAGTTATTCCATTATATATCCTTAAGAGCTTCTTTGATCATTTTACCATGTCCGTCACATCATTATACTGTAAAGTTATTGTACCGTACTGTAATTCTGAGTTTGGGTTGGGTATCAATTCTTCCGGCACCTTTCATATATACTTCATATTGTAACAGACAGGTTCTCAACACTACCTTAAAGATTTTCATGGTGATTGAGTGAATGCTTGTTGATGTGTGAGGTCTCCCACAACATCAAGGGAACCTTCACACATTAATAAGTGAGGACAGTATTACTGTCACAAGCTTTGGAAATATTGCCACGAAAATCTGTAAGGGCTGGTGTCTGTTCTTTTTTTTTTTGAGACACCCTGTGCATCTGTCAACTACATTCTACTAAATAGAGTTTCAGTGAATAAAGTTTTAAATAACCTTATATATATCTTTAATGTTTCAATATGGATGGTGAAGGATTTCACTTTCTTTGTTCATTAAATTTTTTCTAATACTTCATCCATCTATCTGTCTGTCTAATTGTTGACTTATCCAATCCCAAGAAAGATCACCCAAATTATGTATGGAGGATCCAGTAGAATTGCCACTTTGAGCAAAAATATGATAGAGAACAAGGGGGTGTAGTTGAGATTTGCCATGTGACCATAATTTCCATTGAGAAAGAAGGGATCAGTCTAAGAATCTCTGGTCACGAAAGGTAAGCTTGAGGATGCAAGGCTAATGAAATGCAAAAAATGTTGCTGGGGGACTTGAAGGATTATGGATTGCATGTGTGGGTTGAGGAATGTATGATAATCATTTACGATCTTTATTTCATCATAAAAAGATAAATAGTTATGGCGAGTATGGAAAACTCAGGGTCCAGGAACACATCCCTATTATTCTCATAAAAGTCATTAGAGAATAAAATTCTCTGGAAATGAACTTCTTTCTATGTTGAAGGCCTCCCATACAATGCAGTACAGGTTAGCACAGTATGCACACCTCGTACAATCAAAGGTTTCAGGACCTTCTGGAGAGATTCTGTTTTCCAGCAACTTGTTTTTAACTATCTGTATCTACCAACTCATTTATTTATCTTAAAATACATGGAGAATATGGACGGTCTCCATATGACCATATCCCAAATCATCATACTGTATATTACAGGTACAGATACTATTAAAAAATATTATTAATTAATTCTGAGTGCAATTTTATCATTCACTATTTATCAGCTTACTAGCTGTTTGGGCGGTTGGTCTGTCCAGTGTTAATACAGGAGGAAACCGGAGTACCCAGAGTAAACCTGTGATGCTTGGTAGGGTCATACTGGATAACGCCCTTCTCAGGTGTGTGAGCCAAGCGAGACTCAAACCCGTGACATAATGCATTGGTCATAGATACGATACCACTGTTCCACCAACAACTAATTAAGCCTCAGCAACATTGTTACTGAGATTGAATCCGTTATTTGCACATAGGTATCAGCAGGAGGACAACTACTCAAAACAATATCCAACTACAGGAGTATTACACCAACACAGCTTTGCTTATTTCAGCTTAGAATAAATTAGTTAAAGTAAAATAATCATACTTTTGATATACAGTACTCTCAGTAAATAGTTGTTTATTTAAAGTGCTAATAGATGTAGGTAAGGTTATAGATTCTAGATGCTGACAGAGCTGCAAAAAATGATTCTTGAAGGTTTCCGAATCCCAACGTACATGTGTGGCACTGATGGCCTTGTGTAGTGAGAGATAATGTGGATGAGTACAGTATGCCTCTGGCAGTGAAGTGGATATGTTCACAAAATTAATTTCATTCTTGGGAACTTTGTTGTCTTGGGTAGATTTAACAATGAGTAAAAGGGAATAGGTTCCAGTCCTTAATTGTATTTTACCTATGCCCCCAAAATTATAATAAACAATGAAAATGCATAGCACATCATGAAATACAGTAGCACATATTTTAAATACAAAAAAGCTCCTGCCCTTGAACCATACTATGGGTGATGCCAATAGTGGATGATAGCCTGCAGCCAGCCAGCTGACTTAGGAGACGTATGGCTGCTATGCTGTGATGTCACATTGATGAGAGCGTGATGCATCCATAGATACGTTCACCTCCACAGAGAACACTGTTTACACTCATGCTCTTCATTTTTCTTTTTTATAGTTTTATATTATATAGGTACTGTACTGTATTTCTAAATCACATTAGATTACTGAAATGATTTTCCCACAACTTTTACAGTTTCATGACATGAATCAGTAGCATCATGCATACCCGTCTCAAGACCACAGCTGCCTGACAATGCATGTGTATATGGGACCCACTTTCAGTGGGGATGAAGTACAGTAGCTCACACTTACGATATGCATTCATTATACAGGTATATGGGAAGATTTTTCATTACATATACGTCATTTGTTTCACATATTCAGGTATACTGTATATGTCATCTGCATCATCCACTTTTATACTGAGTTTCTGTGTATCTTAATATGATGCAGAAATACAGTACAGGTAGCTTTAAAAATATCTACCTAATACGTATAATGTAAAAAATAACCATAATAAGTCATAAAAGTGCCCTTTAAGTGTTAAGTTTATACCATGCCAGAATATGTCAGTGACCTCTCACATGACTGAGTGCTAATGACATTGTTATATGTACTGTATATAACCACAGAATTTGAAAAAAAAAAGTCTTAATGTGCTAGTGTACCTTATGAATAAAGAAAATACTCTATACTGTAGATATAAATGAATAATTAAGAGAGTAGTCGTATTTTCTATTCTATGTGGGAGATGAGTGTACAGTACAGTATCTGAGAGTAGCAGGCAGTTTGGTAGCACCATGACTTGCTGGATTACTGTACACCTCACCGCAGACATTTGAATCATACAAGTGTTCCAACACCAAAAAAAATGGAAGTTTAGAAAACCATATTCAGTTCTTATACAATGGAGAGTTTGCATGCAAATAAATGAAGTGAAAAAAAAAAAAGATACAAAACTTAGTTTGGGTCCGTAGGCGAGGAGAGGAGGTGGTAGGTACCGTGGGAGGAGGAGGGAGTTAAGTTGGACTGAAGGGACTACTTTCCTGTGCTCGTTAGCTTGCAATTTCTCCATGATACCCATATTATTTAGGTTCATTTGGTGCCAGGTTAATAAAACATTATAATAAATTAATAAATTTTTCCCCAAACCTCATACTCAATTCTAGATGAGGTATTGCGCTGTAGTATATTCCCGGTTTCTTGTTTGCAGAGCAGGTTCAGCTGATCATTCATGCTCTCCCTAACTATGTTGCCAGCACTCACTACCTCTCAAGCACCATTGTTTTCTCTGCTCAAGAGGGTTGGTGCTTACCACAGGATCTGTTTTCAGCACTTAGTAAATAATAGTGCAGTGTATTTATCACAACTTAATAAATATAATTGTAGTGTGTAATGCATCTCTATATGCCATGATTTATTCACTGATCAGTTGTGTAAGTGCACAAGTAGCCAAATTGAGCCATCATGTATCACTCAAAGGTAACACATAACATTGTAATAAACATACGTATCTCCATATCAGATGCTACTGTATACTGCATGTTATAATATTTATTTTAATTTGATTTGCTGAAGGTTTTTTTTCCAGGAACACATCCTGAGCTTTCAAAAAGTATTACTGTACATGTTAGAATGCCTGTACCGTATCACCAATTACCCGGTACATTACTTCTTATGGGGAAAAATTCCTTATTATAAAATGTTTCACTGAAAGTTGCATTTCTCTGGAACACATCCCCAACATACTGTATAATGAATAGCCTCCTGTATAAATAATAATAATAATAATTAACGGTTTATTGAAAAGGTTCTGAAAAAGTTCTGCAGCCCGAAGGCTGAAAATATACATTGGACATAAATGACTTATTTCATACATTGACATTGGTGGTTTAACAAAAGCCTTCATAAGAGAAAGGTAAAGGAACATACAGATTAATGTTTACAGTGGAGGTCACGTGGATCTTGTGCGCTGATATTGAATAGCAGACACGTAGTGTAGTAACTCCCTCACAGATGGTGTTATGAGGGGCATCACATGGTATAGTAATTCCTTCACGGATGGTGCTATGAGGGGCATCACGTGGTGTAGTAATTCCTTCACAGATGGTGTTCTGAGGAATCTCACATGATGCTGTAGCAACTCATTCACTACGTGGTGTCGTAGCATCATGGGGACACCACGTGGTCTGGTGTCTGGGACCTCACTCATTCAAGTGAGTGAGTGTTTCCCAGGCCTCCCTAACGTTGGGCCGGATTAACACATAGCTGGTGTTGTTGAGTCTCAGGGCAGTTATCACTGGATACCTGGGACCTTACTGTGTGAAGGTTAGCTTGGGTACAACTCAGCTGTTACAATTGAGTTGTTTTTCACTGACTTAAGCACTATTCACCAGTATTCAACACTGGTTCCATTCCTTTCCTAAATGAAATAGTAACTTCTGGCGAGAACTTGTTGATATTCCGGTGGGGAGGAGGGTCAGGGGAGGGAGTTGGTATGGGCCAACATAACAGTTGACGTGGCTGCTGCCAGAGCAGCGCCAGGTACGTCTTGACCCCTTCATTTATGTCTGAAGCGTGATCCACTTTATCTCCACTGAAGGCGAAAGTGGGTCCCATACACAACCCATAATACACATCACCGCAGCTGTGGCGTCGAGACGGCTACATTGCCACTGATCCATGTGCAGTAATGAAACTAAAATTTGTGGGAAAATCATTTCATTACTCAAATGTGACTTAGACATAAAGGAAATATAATAAACAACTATAATAAAAGAAAAATGAAGAGCATGAGTGTGAACAGTATTCTGTGAGGGAGGTTAACTTATGTACAAATATCTCACGGTGTCTCACCGTTCATGGCTGCCAGCCACGTGTCTCTCAAGTCATCTGGCTGACTGAACTCATCCCAGCGAATTTTATCTCTCATAATTTTTAATTGTTGATGTAATAGTGTAATTACTAACCTTGTTACATGCTTAAGGCCTTAGTTGTTGAAGTGCAGTTTTCCAAGATTCATATTGTTATTCAGATGTGTCATTACTCAGGAATCCGGTACTCAGGGTCTTTACAGTAGTAATAATAATTTTTTAAATAAAGTTTTTGTACAGGTACTTGGTCAATCTTTACGAAATTTAAACAGTTGCTAATGGTTGAAAAATATTAGCTGTGTACTGTACATTGATACAATCAGTAAAGAGTTATGTGAATGAAATATTTAATGGCAAAGTGAAGACTTGTGTAACATAAATTGTATTAAGGTTAAAAAATAGCTGAACTTATTTTTATCATCTACAAATACTATACTGGCATGCACATTGTTGTGGTGGATTGTTACTTTAAAGATACAGTGTTAACTGAGAATCTCAATTAAATGAAGGTTAGACTGAAGTTGAGAATGCACAGCTATCTCCATACGTGGCTCTGCTATAGCTGTTTTGACAGAATTGCTCTTCGCGATTTATGAATAGAGAGCGATATTTGTACTTGAACACTTGTTCTTTATAGCGCGGTTTTTTTACTATTTCTCCAATTTTGTGGTATGAACTGTGAATCGGAAGAAGAATATCTCAAGCGTTCTGGTGATCGCATTCCCAGTGATGATCGTAAAAAGGCTATAACCCTTGAAGAGATATCTACCTCAAAATCACCCTTCTCCCATCAAGTTATATTCATATTTCTTCACGGTAAAGTGTTACATTTACTGTATGATTTCATTATTAGATATGAATGTAACATTTATTTAGACTGTGCTAACCTTTGTGTTAGGCGAACTACTAAAAAATTTTTGATTTCGAGTAGTAATCTGCACCTAGCCCTATTTTCTCCATAAGCACTGTTATTTCTATTACGCGAATTTCTATAGCACTATGTTTTACAAGAACACAACTATCGCGTTATAGCAGAACTGACTGTAACCTGTTTTACTGACAAGCCACAGTAATCTGAATAGAATTATCCCCTGACCATATTTTATATTTTTTTGCCTTGGCTGAAATTTTTTTTTTACGTTGCACACAGTCTCGTGGGACATTTTTGTTTCAAGGTTGTCCGTTCATTCATCCATCCATTTGGCATATAGTTGCAGTTTGTGGAAACTACCCAGCATATGCATGAAAGGTTATGAATACAGTGGACAGAAGGAGTTCTATAGATAAGCAAGATGTATTTTGATTTGGCTTTGACCTTTGCATGAAGGTCTCAGACCATCTAGAGAGAGTGTGGCTTGGTTATACGAGTATTGATGTTGTATTGAATACATTTTTGGTTCTGGATTTGATGGTCAGTCTAGTATGAGGTGAATCGATGTCTGGATTCAATGGATTTTAGTGTATATACTGTAATCTTAATAAGGAAAAGTAGTACAGTAACAAACATGTATTCCAGTATTCTATCCATTTAAAAACCTTCCCTTGTATTTTTTTTAGCATTTTATGATAGATAACCTATACTGTACTAATTTTTTACTTTATTCTAAGTTTGAAATCTATAAGTATCTTTTTTTTATGTGAGTTCTTATTTTGTTTCTGTAATTAATGACTGCCTTTTACCTAGAACTAAATGACAAGTTATTTTAAGTGTACAAGTATGTTACTAACACCTTCCTTGATATCTTATATTTCCAGTAATTTAGAACTCAGTGAATAAATTACAGCTGTAATGAACTAAGCCACTGACTTTTAAGTGATTTCACCTTTTGTTGCATAACTGATCTAAACTAACAGGAAAAAAAAAGCTTATTTATACAGTATTGTACATACTGATGTTAATGGTCACCTCCAGTAACTAGGGGTCTGTTTGATACGATGCATTGTTAGAATATTACTTGGTTGTAACACTACAGTATTTAGTGTTCCCAGGCAAGTATTGTATGGGTTTGTTATTATTGTTCATGGTTCACAACAAAGCAATAAGTAATAGTCCTGGCAGATTGTGAACACATTTATTGTTGCAGACGTGATCACATGACAGTTACTCCAATTTCTTCAACTGTTTTTTTTTTGTGAGGAAAAGTAATAATAACTTCCATGGTTTAGCAATGTAATTTTAGAACTTAATGTCAGATGAAGGGCGATTCCATAGTATTGTTTTTCTCCAACAAAGACTTGAGTGCGTAAACTGGTGTACAGATGTTACTCCAGAAACAGTCTGAAGATTGAAGCTGCTATCCTCTGAATATTGGTTTGGTGATATTTAACATTGGTGATGGTGTTAGTAGCAGTAGTGAAAATAATATTAAATAGTAACAGAAGTGGTGGTGGTGATGTGATCAGTTTAGGGTTGATGCTAGTTGTCATGTTGGATCTAAAGAACCACTAACGTGGGTAGATAGACTAACATGGGTGTAGAGCATGCTGGTAGCGGACTAACAATGTAGCTGACGCGTGTTTCTTGTTGCAGGGCGCGCCTGTGTGGGGGAGTTGGGCAGCTGGGGGCGGCGCGCCCTGCCTAGTCCCCCACAGGTAGTGGGCAGTATGGGGGGCATGGTGGGTGCCTGGGAGAGGCCCATCATAGGCAGGGGACAGAGTAAGGCGGTGTGACCCTGCTGCATCTGCTAGTGGAGGGGGTTTGGGAATGCTACTGGATCTTCTGGGTCGTGGGGATGACCAGCCCCCACTTGTCTTAAACTTGGCTGCAGTGGCAACACCCACAGGGGGCCGTCTTTGTCCAGTATGTGGCAGATACATCAGTAACCCCAGTAACCTAAGGAAACACATGCAGGCACACGGAACTCGTACCTACTCCTGTCCGGCCTGCCACAAAGCCTATCGTGTGGCATGTGATCTGCGACGTCATGCCCTTGCCGCTCATAATATAAGGATGGAGTCGTATCATCCAGGAAGTGCCACATCACCACCCTCAAACTACTTAACCCAACAGATATCCTCTAGAAATGTATCTACATATTCAGATGGTTTTGTTTCAGAAGAAGGAGAGATTCAGTCTAACTCAGAGCAGCTGACCCGTATCCCACCTGACCCAGCACCAACTTATAATACACCCAGTAATCCCTCTCTGAGGCCCATCACCATCAATCCACTCCATGGCCATGTTGGTGAGAAGTGAAATGATAACATATGCACCATGGAACACCAGTGCCACTCCTAGCACAGGACCCATCTCCAACTACCCCTCAGTGAACACCTCCATGCTCCTCTTACCGAGCACAGCCGGCGCCAGCTGCTCGTGTGTAGGGCCTGAAAAAGTCACCTTTATCTTGTAGTTTTGACTGGGTGATAGAATGTGAATACTGTATTAGATCTTTGGTTATGGATGTTTTCCTCCAGGTTTAAATCCATATTTTATTTGAATTCCTGTGTCTTTACCTCACACTTTTTTTGTGTGACTAATTTTTTAACTTGCTCATTTATGCCCTTTCCATACACCTCTGTTGGGAGTATTTTTTTAATTTGTAGAACAAAATTGCAATGCCCTCTGTTTTTATGTGACTTTTCCAGTCGGTTTTTGTTTCCCTTGCCATAAAACTAATCTCATTATTTTTGGTTCTCATTTTTATGTCTTCATGCTTTTCGCTTGTCTTTACCTTCCTTTCTAAAACATATCTATGAATGCTCCACCTGGTATTGCCCTTGTCTGTCTATGCTGCTAACCCCATAAGTGTTTAAAATAAGTTTACCCATTAGATAAATATCAACTATTTTTTTATATTCACTTAAATAATTTCTGCTGTTAAGTACAATAAGTCTCCCTTCCTCAGTGTAAAATACTGTAGCTGGATTCATTTCTTGAGGAGCTGTTGCCTCTTGCAAGTACAGTACTGTAGTTTCCCAGATATGCAGCAGCCAGTTTGTCTAAACTGCAAGCATACTTGCTGCATCATCTGGGCATTGAGTTTTGATGCATTACCCGATACCTGGACTTGGACAGATAAATAGACGTAAATGAATTTTAATCATATATATATATATATATATATATATATATATATATATATATATATATATATATATATATATATATATATATATATATATATATATATATATATATATATATATATATATATATATATATATATATATATATATATATATATATATATATATATATATATATATATATATATATATATATATATATATATATATATATATTATATATATATATATATATATATATATATATATATATATATATATATATATATATATATATATATATATATATATATATCAGTTACAGAAAATTGGAATCAGCTCAACTTAGGTCAGCTTATTTATTTACAATACAGTACAGTATCCTGATTTACAGTTGTATGATGACTACATTTCTAAGGAGTAAACAAACATGTGATGCAACCAGTATTGAATTATGAAGTGTCATTAACAAAGTGTGTGAGAGATGGATTTACCGGATGGTATACAGTATTTTTGTACATAATTATATACTAATTGTTAATTAAGGATATTGTGAATGGTCCAAAGAAGACAGTCAGTCAATATGTAATATAAGGCCTGAAGCACTCTTTATTAGCTGTTAAGAATCTGCCTCCACACCCAAAGATATTTTTTAAGAATAATGAATTTTATTCACTTCCAAAGATTATTTTTTGTACATTTTAATGTATGGGTTAAGGCTTAATCCTGTTTCTTCCAAAGATAGTAGTTATGTTAAGTTTTATGTGGTGTATGTTGAAAAGATGCTAACCAATAACTTTGGTTTTATCCAAAGAATCCTTTTTGTATTCCAAAGATTATTATTTTCTGGTCATACTTTTGAGTAGCGTAGATATTTTGGTGATCAAGGGGATATTTTTTCTACTTACAGATAAGCTTGTGGAAACCTAGTGTTATATTTCGTATATGTAAATCATCTTAATTAAAGAAAGTGCAAAAAAGGTGATGGTTGATGGAGCCACTGAACCAGCAGGCAACAATGGTTCTGGGTTCACTAAACATACAACTTCTTTAAAATTATGTAAATACAGTACTATATTAAAGTTTCCACTTCCATTTATAATATTTGAGTTGTATTATTTTCCCTTTTTGTTTTCTGTATATATTTCAAGGCATGTTTTCCCCCTGTATTTATGTTTGAAGATTAGAGCCTATAGTGTACCAGTACTTGTGTATGGACTGTACTCACATAGTACATTGCAAGTGAGTAAGAGCGAGAGGAGTGAGATAGAAAAAGCAAGTTCCCCCAAAAAGTGAAAATTTTTAACAACCAGCAACAAAGAGATTGTGAGAGGGAGAGACAGTGAATATGAGAGAGAAGAGAGGAGATTATAAATTTAAAAGATAATGATATGAGGAAAAGATAAAAGAAAGAGAGTAGAAAGTTTCAACTAAGGAAGTTCAGAGTTTACATTGAAAGGTTTTTGTCATCGTTGTTGTGTCCTGTAGCATAATGATGGAGAGTTTATCATACAATACTTTTATGTACAGTTTATCAAGTTACATTTACCCATCTCTAGTACTTAAAGCATCGTCATACTAATAGTTTTTCCCCAAATGGGACAAATTCCAAAATCTACTACTGTACAGTACTCCCAGTTCTATGAAGCCCCTTCTAGTTTGATAACATTACTTTCCTTTGTGTCTTTCAGTTGTCCAGGAACCTCAACCCAAAATTCCATAAGTATTTGCTGAAGATTTCTGCACCTGGGTCAGAATGATAGATTAATGAAGTCAACAACTTTTTGCATTATTGAACAAAATGTGTGGATAGCTTGAGACATGTTTTATATATGAATGTGAAAACAAAAAGCTTATAACAAAGATAAAATAAAGGAAATCGCTAAATAATCAAATACATTATGTACAGTACTATACTATATACCATAGCTTCTTCTGACTTCTGGGTTTTAAAATTATCAAGTTATTAGACTAGCACATCACATTTTTCATGCCTTAGAAGAAATTAAACCTTTTATGGCTCCTTTTACCATTATACTGCAATACTGTCCTTTTAGACTGTTGTGTTAAGGGAAATTTTAGAAGGGCTTTGATCATATACATAAAGGTAAATACATTTTTTGAAGCCCAGTTTAGGGGTACTGCAGTGCTGTATTTTCATGCTAATCATACTCTACAAAGTTTTCAACAATTAATTTACAGCTGCAAGGCTTATATGTACTAGAATATGAAGACAGCAGAACTCCAGATAATGTAGATTATACTGGAGCAATGATCTATTTTTTTTTATAACCAGTAAAATATCTGACTTGTAAATATAAGTAAAATACACATTACAGTATTATGAATTGATTACCCTTATCAAAAATAGATACAGTACATTATAGTCTCGGTTTATGCGGTCAATTAAACCCGTGGAGGTCGTAAGCGTAAACGAAATAACAGAACATATGGGATTAATGGAAGAGACTGGGCTGACCCCAGACTACCCTTTTTCTGACACAATCATGCGTTGTAGTAAAAAACACAATTAATATTTAAGATAAATATCAGTATTATTAGGTTTTAACACTTACGTTAGTGAAGAGATGGCTGAGTACGTGGATGGGGGTTGGTTCGAGGCAGAGGGCAGATTATTGGCCCTCACCTGTATCACTGTATCACCTGTATCACTATCCACCACAGAGGCTTGCAGGGCCTCTTTGTCAAACCCTCAAAGTCCATATCCTCAAATCACTATCACTGACTTGGGCTGGCTGTGGTGGGTGGCGGTGAAAGAACTCGTAATGTTTGTTGACTGGGCGACCTAGTGCGCACCCTGCCGCATCCACTTCCGCATAAATGATGGAATGTGCCGCATAACTAATAATTGCTGGTCTGGCCAGGTGCGGCGTAAAGGAAATCGCGTGTCGAGATTATACTGTGTATATATATACAGTATTACCCAGCTGCGGTTTCACTCGCGATTTCTCATTCTGGGTGCCTCGCCAGAACCGAACTTTCACTTTCTGCGGTGCATCTACTCATATCTGGCAGGCGGCGCTGCGAGGATCCGTAAAGGTCGCCCAGTCATCAAAACATTACTGAGTTCTTCACCCGCCACCCACCACAGCCGGCCTAAGTCAGTGATAGTGATAGTGATAGTGATAGTGAAGATATGGACTTATATGGACTTTGAGGGTTTGACAAAGAGGCCCTGCAAGCCTATGTGGATAGTGATAGAATTGATACAAGTGATACAGGTGAGGGCCAATAATCTGCCCTCTGCTCGAACCAGCCCCCCATCCCTGTGTGCCCAGCCATCTTTTCTACTAATGTAAGTGTTAAAAACTAATGTTATTGATATTTCTTAATTATTAATTGTGTGTGCATACCATCATAAAGTTAAGATAATATTTTTACTACAACATAGTTGTGCGTCAAAAAGTGGAGTTTGGGGGTCAGGCCAGTCTCTATTGGAATTAATCCCATATGTTGTGTGTGTGTGTGTGTGTGTGTGTGTGTGTGTGTGTGTTATAAGTGGCGTGAGGCAGTTACATAGAGTGATTTTCTCTCCTCGACTTACTTACGGCTTCATCTGACCTAAGCGTCAGAGTCGAAAAAGATAAAAATAATACATAGAAACTCTAAAATGAAATATGGTACAGTAAAAGTAATCAATAATGAAAAATTAATAAAGTGTTACTGTGAACTTACCATTTAATGTAGTCAGCTGAATGCACACGGGGCCTCAATAATTTTTTAATTAAGCATGTAGACTACATTGGATGAACAAGAGGGGGAACAGGCTAGGTGTGTCATCAATTTCGCTTTCTTCAGACAGACTAACATACTGTACTTGCTTGTTGAAGGTATTAGATCATCTTTAGGGAGTGAAGAGGCAGCAGTGGTGGGGCGTGAGGAGACAGCAGTGGGGGACTTCTTAAAAAATATGTCCAATTTAGACTACACAGTTTGCCTTATCTTTTCATTGTAAATCTCCCTGTAGCAAGCAAGTGCATCTTGGATTAGTCTGTCAACTTTGCAAAACGCTCAACATTTATCCATTTCTTCAAACATTTGCATCCCTTATTAATAGTAACAAATGCCTCTGCCATTTGTTTCACTGAAAATTCTTGGGGGGCAGGTTCTACATTTTGTCTTTTTTCTTCCTCTGCAATTTTCTGTGCATCCAGTTCAATAAGATCCGTTACTTTGCTCTTCTGCCACTACTTTCAACTGCTCAACATCCTCATTATCAATTTCTAACCCAGCTGTTGATCCTTCTGCACTATCTTGTTACTAATCTCAGAAATTGCTTCGCCTTCATTAAATAATTTGAAACTGTTCACATATTTCAGGACCTTCTTCCATATTCCATTCATGCACTGACCTAAACTTATCCCATGCTGCAGCTATGTTCTTTGTACATTGCAAAATGTTGTGGTCCTTCCAAAACTCTCTGAGCATTTTTCACCTTCAGTAGCAGCAATAGCCTGAGCGAGGGTCGATGAAATAATATGCTTTAAAAGCAGCAATAGCACCTTGATCCATGGGTTGAATGATAGAGGTAGTGTTAGGTGGAAGGTAGACTACTTTTAACATCAGGGTGCAGGTCGTCCAGGTGTGGTGGGTGTTCGGATCATTATCTAAAATTAATAAAATCTTGAAGGCAACCCCTTGTTGCAGACAATACCTCATGGCTCGTGGAATGAAACAGCTCGTGAACCAATCCTCAAACAGTGCTAGGGTCATCCATGCTTTCTTATACCTGCGATAAAACACTGGCAGCGTGTGCTTTACGACATTTTTAAAAGCCCTTGGGTTCTCTGAATGATAGATCTCGCACCTCCTTAAAAGCTTCGGCAGCACCCACATCAGCACTTCCTGCCTCTCCACTCACCTTTACACTGTGCAAACTGTAACGTTTCTTAAACCTTTGGAACCACCCATGACTTACTGTGAAGTTTTGGTCGCACTCATCTCCTGCCTGCTCTTTCAGTCTTTCGAAAAGGCATCCACATCACAAGAAATTTTTCCGTCTCATGAAGAGGACCTTGTCTTTTTTTCGTTATTATTGTTCCCTTTATAGCTGTTGATCCTTTCACTACCTCACGAATTCATTCCTTGTCCTTCAAAATTTTTGATATCGTAGAGGTATGAGAAGCCAAGGTGGGTAGAAATGGTTTGCTATTGTTTTTCCATTTTCATATTGCATTTTAAGTTTCATTTTCATCTCAAAAGTAATTGACTGTCTCCTTTTCTTATCGCACCACGAGAACTCTCACTTTTACACTTGCCAGCCATTTTAGAGGGAATTAGAAAAAATATTTTGTCAGTACTTTGTAACAGCGATCACTAACTGCGATGGTCAAACACCAACTGAGCGGGGCTAAGCGTGGATGCGCACAGTACACCGGGCGTGTCCAGCCAGCGCTGTAGTGCGGAGGACAGTAGTTTGGTACTAGAAATACGTAATTCACTTTCAGGGGTGAGTACAGTCTGTACTACTGAGATGTGAATACCAGCTGGGACGTGTTTTTAGTTTGGTTATCAGCATATATATATATATATTTTTTATATATATATATATATATATATATATATATATATATATTATATATTATATTATATATATATATATATATTTATATATATATATATATATATATATAATATATATATATATATATATATATATATATATATATATATATATATATATATATATGTATATATATATAATATATATATCATTAAAACCCATGTTAAGTGAAAGTTTAGGCTCTGGCGAGGCACCGATCAGAGTGGAAATGCGTAGCTAAGCAAACCGTTAGCGAGGGTATTACTGTATATATATTTTTTTTTTATTTTTTTTCCAGTCATATCTGTTGCAGGATATGTCTAGAAAAGGGTAATTGGGAATGAAATGAAAATCTTAATCAGTGGTATATATGTAGAGGCAGAAAGGCAACAAGGGGATGGTCATCTTAGCTCTGAAGTTGAATACTGTACACAATTATACAGTATTTTTATATTATTTCTCGAATCAGAACCCAGAAAATGGAAGTCTACAGTATACTGTATGTAGTTTATATAAATATGCCTTGTCATGAAAATTTGTTATGGTGGTTTACCCTTGCTGTTTTTGTGCATTGATACAGTATTAGTAAAATCTGTACAGTACAGCTCCTCCCCGACTTACGACGGGGTTAGGGGACAAATCCAGAGTAAGTCGAAATGGTTGTAAGTCGGAAATGCTTAAATAATACATAGAAAATCGAAAATGGGTGTCTCTTTTTCTTCTCAGCACCACAAAACACTTACTTTTAAGCGTGTCAGCCATTTTAAAGTGAATTACAAATGAAAATTTTGTCTGTGTACTGACTTTTGGACTGAAAATGCGTAATTTTACCAAATTTTGAGATACGACTGAGGCAGGTAAATGAAGTGCTTGGTGGTAAGTAGAGGTCAGTAGGTAAATGAAGTCGGGAGGATCTGCATATGTAATCAGATTTTTTCTAAGTGTGATATAGTCACATCCATCACTTGTATGTGTTGAAATCTTTTAATAAGTGGGCAGTATTTTGGAACATAACATGGCCTTACCTTTATTTTTGTTTTTGAAAAGCTTGAAATAGTATCAGCAGTGATTTCACAGTTGCATATAAGATCCTGT
Source organism: Homarus americanus (assembly GCF_018991925.1). NCBI lineage: Eukaryota > Metazoa > Arthropoda > Malacostraca > Decapoda > Nephropidae > Homarus > Homarus americanus. The sequence continues at coordinate 22,117,667 of NW_024737097.1, read as the reverse complement.
AACTTTCGACTTTTACATCAACACTATTTCAACTAATATATCATGGACTGTAATCAGTGCAAACAGCAATTTTTTTAATTCTTTATTTTTTAGATTTGGGATTTTATTTCATCTTTTAGCATTTTGTACAATGGGAAGAGTTTTAAGCAATTACTGCACTGTAAGGAATCTCTGCACTGGTTGGCAAATATTATACTTATAAAGGATTATACAGTACTGTATTCATGTTCATGTCTTGGTATGTGTCTTTAAGCAGTTGGCTGATTACCATTATTAAAAGTTATCCATATTGTTTCATAAACTGGGGCTAGAATTATCTGTTTCATAAGTCCAACAGGTTGTTTGGGTTTTCGTATTGAGTCAGGCAGGAATACTGTATTTACTTATCTTAATGAATCAAATATGATGGTTGTGTCTTGGTGACTGAGGCATCAGACAGGTACTGTACAGTATGTTGAATCTTAGTGTGTCAAATAAGGTGGTTGAGTCTTGATGAATCAGACAGGGAGGTTTGGTCTGTTTTGATGGGTGATAGTAACTGACAGCCTTTGTCTACCTAATTGAGTTGTGTAATTTACCTGGGCCGTTATAGTGAATCAAGCGTATAAGGATGAGTCGTGCGTGTCAGTAGAGTAGGTATCTGTGGGTTTTTCTAGAGAGCTGAACAGGTTGAGGATATTTTCCTGATTAATTGGAAAGTCTTGTTCAATTTTTTTGAGTAATTTTTTTCTTCCTTGAATGAGATGAACAGTGCTTAATTGGTGCTTCCACGTCATATAATCTTGGGACTGGTAGGTGTTTGATGCTAAGTTGGAGGAGCAAGGTTCTCAAAGTGAGCTAAATAGAAGTGCCCTGCTTTTTGATTAGGAAGGATGGGCATTCTTAAACACTTTGACAAGAAAAATCTTTGCGATGAGGGAAAGTAAATCTCCCTAGTGAGCCACTTGGGCAGGATGTTCTTGATACATCAAGATGTTATGATTATCATGAAGAATCAAGCAGGACTAGTAATCTTTATGAACTATGAGGACAGAATTTCACATTTGATATGACTACACAATAGATGACTGGTTTATCTTGGCAGAGTCAATACCAGATGATACTGATTGCCTGATGATATATCTGACGTCTCAAGCCATTGTTGAAGAGCTTGAGTAAGAGCCACCCATTTCTTATGATTACCTACCATATCATACAAGAGTTAAAGGAGTGAGCACAAAGTTTCTTAATTCATGATATATATCTTTGCCAACTACTGTCTACAAAATGAAAAAGAAATCTGATGGCCTCATCGAAGGAACAGAGTGAGTTGCCACAGTCCATCATAATGGTTTTGGATTTCACCTAAAGTTGGTTATGTAAAGTATAGTATGTATTCAAATTCTTGATGTCGAAGAGGGCTAATATAAATATTTGAATTGTCATCATTTTCTGATGAAAAATTATTTTTAGGGCGAATATCACGTGGACATTACAATTACTAAAACTCTTTACATATATATTTTGCATTGTACATTATAAGGAGACAGAGACTGGAAGACTGGGTGTAATAGATGTATTTTCTTGGTTTCTTTACAGATGGGGCGGAGAGTCTCTTCGGTAAGTGACTTTTCTCGTCATAGCCATTCAATTAGGGCACAGAACACTCAAATTAGTCAATTCGCTCATTGTTGTCAGTTAAGCAAGTCGACTTTGATATATCATCCTTTTTTAAACCTCATTTAAGACGTGAAGGCTGAGCATCCCTGAATCAATAAGTTAAAAAAAAATAGTGAATATGTGAACTTACACTGTGCATGGACTAGGTCAAGTGTGTGTGTGTGCTGGAGATTGTGGAAATGGAGCCTCCTATGTCAAGCTTGATACACAAATGTTTTGTAATTTCAATACTCTCGATATTACATGGATTGTGGTATAGATCATGTAAAATTAGACATCATGCAAAACGACTTTATTAGTTCAGGATGTTACCCAGCATCAAAATTATTCTTTCAGTGCTATAATTTGTTCAGTAAAGTATGATAGTAAAATGCCAGTGAGGGTAAGAACCTCACTGCAGATTATTTTTAAAGCTATAGCACCCTATCTGATTCATGTTTACAGTACAGTACTGTACTGTATTTCAAAGGCAGGCATTTATTCATTGTTTTGCTCAGTGACAGTGAGTGACGCTAAGTTATACTCCTGAATATGAAGAAAATTAGTCTTATCATCCGTACCCTTCCAGTCTTTGTATCCTTACTAAGTAAATGTGAAAAAATATGTAATTCTGTCCACTTATACCCTCCCCCATCATAGTCGTCATGAAGCACTAGTTGGAATATAGCAATACCCTCTGTATTATATATCTTGTCATGTAGCTTCAAGTTCTAGAACACAGTATATGTCTTTGGTTACGTTGAAGTTTAAATTTAGCTGACTGAAGGGGGAAAGGAATGAAAATATAATTCATTAATAATTGCTGTTATCAAGGATTATTTTGATAATGAAACTTTCTAGTTCTCAAAGTTTTCTTTTTTATCTTGTCAGAAGTTGAGCAAAGTTTGTTTTGACCACTTTGTGCTTCATCTCAGTATTCACATTATTTTTTACAGCCAACGTCCGATTCTCTCATGGCTTTGAGTATAAACGAAAGAGGACAGCCTTCACTAGACACATGATCCTTGAGCTTGAGAAGGAGTTCTTACTCAACCAGTACCTCACAGGGGGAAGAAAAAAGGACATAGCTCTGAGACTACGCCTCCCAGAGCAGCAGGTCAAAATTTGGTTCCAAAATAGACGACAGAAATGGAAAAAAGCTCATAAGCAGACGAAGAGTGATGATAACTCAAAAGAGCCAGCATCTGATCAGAGTTTGCCATCTCAGACCCAGGGTGCACAGGCACAGCTACCAGGGCAACACCACCAGCACCTCTCACAACAACCACGTTTCTCACAACAACAGCCATATGTAGAACAACAACACGCTAGTCAACAGGGGCAGCAACGGCAGCAGTTCCAACAACAGACAGGGCAGCAAAGAGGAACAGGCTCAGGGGCAGGACAGCAACAAACATCACAGCAACAGCAAGGGCAGAGTTGGCCAGGTCATCCTTCTACCTATCCCCACATGGGAGGAAGGATGGTGCCTCCTGCACTTGTCCCCATCTCTGTGCCATATCCACACAGTGCACCAGAGACAAGACCTCAAACACAAAGTCCTGCTTGGTCATCCAGCTCGGGGGGCACGCGAGATTCCAGCCAGTCAGGACCACCTCGTTCATCTAGCTTTGATTCTCTTCTTTAGTGCACACATATGTCTTGCTTATATTGAATCTGATATGTAAAGTCTTGGCTAATGCTGTACTGATGATGTTATTCCCAGAGACCCCTCCTTCTCCCCCATCCCGTCCTGCTCCCTCTTCTCTGGCTGGAACCTTCTGGACATCAAATGAGCGGGAGAACCCATCTCTCTGTAGAAGATGGGTCAACCCACTGGACGGTGAAGGAGGTAACAGTTGTCTCAGGGTCTTGGTGTCTTTGTTACTGAAGACTATTGTAAGCCTCGCAGACATGTGCCCGAACGCAACGCACAGGACTACGAGCCCTGTGACAAAATATATTACGATGAATATGCTATACCATAACCATTTGAAGTTTTTGGTATTCTTGATTTTAGAAGTAACCTTCATGATAATAAAGTGGTTCCTCTAAGTTCTCAAATACTACAGTGCTTGCAAAGTCTAAAATGAATTAGATGGCAGTATTGCAATAGCCTTGAGCAGCGTTTTGTCTGGGGACGTTTCTGCCCATGGCACATTTCACAGAACCTCGCAGGCCACATATTGGCCACTTCACATCTTTACTTTCATTAATTAAGCTCTCTCCTTTAAAGATAATTTATTATGAAAATCTTTCTGGATGATAAATAAAAAATATCATTATTTTATTTGGACACAAGAATTAGATTGCTCTATTTTATTTCTCAGATTCCTTCATCTTATATCTTTCGAAGAAAATATTTAACATTGTGGATAGGAATGGTTCATAACATAATTTGGACAGGATATACAGTATTCCCATCTTTGGCAGCCTCCACTGTTAAGCAATATAAAATTAAATGATAAATTATACAGTACAGTAATACGAGTATTAAAAATTAAGGAAGTTAAATTATTCATTTAATCTGTAGAAAAGAAAGAGCTTCTGAAAATTATATGTTGTAGAATCTCAAGTCATGTCAATAAATTTGTTGAAAATTTCTGAAAATATACAGTACTTGTGCTGTAACATTTCACCATCATGATTATATCTGTACAAGTACAGTACTGTTAAACAATAATTTTGTTTATAAAGCATGATAATTATTAAATACAGTAATGTATTATGAAGGGTCTGTTGAAATTGAACTGTGGTCTTGAGATGCACTATAACAAACATTGAAATCTGGTGTTACAGAGGTACAAACAGACACTGATTTGAACCTGATATTCTCAGGTGTTTTTCCTGGTTCTAGTCTCTTACTGACTGTTAAAATATATACCAATAACCTAACACAATTTAAATGTGTTACAGTGCACTAATGAAGTTCTTGATCCCAAATTGCTGGGTTAAGTATTTTTTTTTTTTTTTTTTTTTAAGAAAATCGTTAAAGAATTGATGATTACGTATTGCAATTTACAGTAAATCCAATAAAGTACTGTACCATATACAGCTAGACCCCGACTTACGACGGGGTTAGGGACCCAAATCCAGGTCGTAAGTCCGACATGGTCGTAAGTCCGACATAGATAATTTTTTTTTTTTTTTAATAAAAATCTACAATGAAATACAGTACAGTAAAAGTAATGAATAATGAGGAATGGATACAGTACAGTGAAAGTAATAAATAATAAGGAATGGATACAGTGTGACTGAGCACTTACCTTTAATGTAGTCAGCTGAATGCACATGGGGCCCCATAATTTTCTAATTATACATGGAGACTACATTAACTGGAAACGTTTCTGTATAGAAAATGCGTGTCATTTGAAGTAGCAGTCGTAAGTCGGGGTCTAGCTGTACAGTAATAGTGGTTTCAAATTTGCACTCTAAAGAATCTTAGTGAATTTTGATTCTCATAAATATCTCATCCAGCTGGTCATTTTTTGTAGTGGCAACACACATCATTATGACACACTAAACAGCATTAATCCTCACAATATTTTATCAGTGTTCAGTAATAGTTATGGCATCTTATTTGTTTAGTTTTCATAAACATACTGTACATTAATAAAAAATAAATCGTAATCTCAACCAGTTTTTTGTAGAATTTGGCTGTAATTGCAGTTGAGAATGGTGGAGCAATGTACACTCGTCACTCGCTATGTATGGACCTTCATCCATATTTGCCCCAGGTACCGTATACTGTATGGTACATGTGATGTACAAAAGGAGGATAAATTTGCATTGCTTTTTTAGTAACAGTTTACATGTACAGTACTACTGTACAGTATAGTGAAGTCAGGAAACTACAGTTGTACTTGCATGGTCATATTGATAATGAATCCATATTTTGAAGTTGAGATTGTGTTTTACCAGTTATCACCAGTATTTTACATTTGCATTATGGAAGTACAATACTGTACTGTACTATTGTAAAAGTGGGTTCCATAGGCCTGACAGCTCATTAAGAACAATGCAGATACAGCACCCTGCATACTAATCCTTCAGTACATGGGGGCATTGTGACTGGCACTGTACTTGACTACCTTCACTTCCCCAGCTGTAAGGTTTGATACCTATTGACAGCTAGTGCCGGAGGTGAGCACTGCACAGAGTATCCACCTGACATAAAAATCAGACTGGAAATAATTGAAAACTTGTCTATTTTCATTATCTGGGACAACTTATTATGCTTTAATTATGAAATGGCAGCTTTGTCTTTAACATACAGTATACTGTAATATTGTCTCTGAATATTTTGTTCTGGCTGGTCTGATCCAGTTTCCTCTTTCAGCTGTCTGTTTGCACCTCTAAAGTTTTACATGGCTTTATGCTTGAAGGTGAAAATTTGCCATCACCATAACCACAATAAATTATTTGTAAAGAGAGCTAGTTATCCTCAGTCAAGAATTTAAATTGATTTTAAAAAGGGAGTACGATTACTCTGTTTTCTTAAAAATGACTAAAGTGATTGGTGAACAATCAGTCTTTATTTATTGGGCATTGTGTAACCAATTATTTAAACTTCTGTATGTTACTTACATAATAATAAAGATATGAAGTGGTGTTTACTGTTTGAGTAATATATTGTTTGGAAATATCATTTATTTAATTATTTTAATTTCTTATTTATATTTAAAATTTTAGGAACTAATTTTTTTTATCAGTACCTTTGAGGTTATTAAATCTGGAAGGGGGGAGGGTGATTGAGGGACACAATATTGTTCAGATTAATCCAGTTTAGGATTAATTGTGATTTTGTATTAAATTTTTACACAACTTTCAATGGATATCTTGTTATGCTTAGACATAAGTTAACTTAAGGATAACTTCTCACACTAGTTACTGGCATATTTTAAAGTAAGATCATATTTTCATATTTATTACGATGACTGTGACAGTGTTATGTCATAGATTTTCAATTCTGGAGCCATTTATTTTTTTTGTATGTGATAGTGCTTTTACGTAAACATTAAAATATCTGTAGAATTAATATTTTTTATTTAGTAAGTAGTACTGTAATATGAGAATCAATATCCCTGAATGATATTAAGGCAGTTTAAATGATTTTGTATATATACTATCTGTCTATATATATATGTATCTTGATAGATAGTACATGTACTATATATAGAAACATATTTTAGTGTGCAAAAGGATGAACTACCCTGGTATCATTGTTTTGTGGAAGGAGTATAAGGTCTTGGCAAGAGTTCATTCTTATGGCTGCTTATTTCCCACAGTTGAATATTCTTCTTTGGCAACATATGCACTAAAACCTCACTTTGCAATCTCTACATGTCCTTGCAACTTTACAAAATCTCTTATTTTTTCATGTTCTTGAAATGCAGTCTGCTCTTATCAGTTTTGGTTATCTCACATGCTTCAAAAATTTGTATTTCTTATAATACAAGCCAGAACTAAGGGCATCACTTGTGTGATAGCCTGGCTCACATCCAGAAGTGTATAGCTAATATTTTAAGTGTTTCTGTAATATACTGTATATGATAGTTGTTTAAAAGGAAATTTTTAATTATTCTTCCATTATTAAAACTGTACAAGTGCAACTTTCATTTGAACATGGGTAATATTGTTTACATCATGAAGAAATATTAACTTTAAACCAGGTTAATGTAGTTTTTAGATGTTTCCCTCATGGTTCAGAGTACTGTATACTGGTTTGGTTCCCTGCTTTAAATTAGTGTACCTATATGTGGTCAAGTAAATTTAGATACTACAGTATTTACTATTGTCATCAAAAGAAACATGCCGATATATGTTCTAAGGGTCACCAGCTCAGGGCTTTATACAAAATTTAGCTGCTTGTCCAAGACAAGTACAAACTCAGTTTGAAATGGCAAAAATTCTAAAACACAGTACTGCCATTACTGGAAAAGTTGAATTTCCAATATTATACCGTAATACAGTATGTTGAGGGAAGAAATTACCGGTGGTATCAGCATAGTTTTTGGTAGTTAAAATTAGTATATCAAATATAATTAGTGCATAACAACACTTGTGTTGTCTTCTTTCACAAGTTCTCATCAAACAAGAGTATGATAACATAGCATTGTTAACTTGATCATGTTTCAATATCCTGGTAACCAAACAGACCTGACATGGTGGATGCCAACCCAAAATACAGCCAATTTAATGTCTATTTGGCTTAAATATTAAAAAAATGGTGATTTTAGCGACGAGGATCAGAAAAATTAGAATGTCAAGCGTAAACATGAAAGTAAAACAGATTATGAAAAATCATACCTGTACTTGGACATCACTACATAAAAGAAACATTCCCTGGTAGACCTTACACACACTTTGTCTGAAATGCTTATAGATGATTAAATGATATGAGGCACTGAGGAAGACAGTGAAAATTTCACTGTGGTTGCAAAAATCCATTTTCTTTGGTTCCAGAATTGCCTGGCCTTGCTTTAGAGAATGGTGTGAGCAAAAAACTTGCTGCTCATCATTAGCCTTTTGAAATTCCAGTGTTGTCTAAGGGTTTAAATCATAGTTCTGGGCAGTAAAGCCCACCAATACTGGGTGTAAGACAGTGACAAGCAGGTCAGAGTGTCCCTCACATCAGCAGCCAATCATTGTAGCCTCATGATGCTGCCAGCCAATAAGCATTCAGTGTGAGTCTCTGTCCTGTGGTTTAATGTTTACAGCAATTCATGTGCAAGCTATTCTGCTCTCTTCTGGCATATGTATTTTGTACTTAATATTCATGAATAATGAGTTCCTCAGATAGTGATAATCATCCAGTGGTGTCTGGATTATTCATGGAAGAGTAGGAGGAATGTGAAGTGCTGCTTTGGTGTGACAGCAAATAGAAAAAGAACATTAGTTGCAAAACTAAACGCTTTGTTGCTGACCATGTTCTGGGGCCTGTATGTTCTTGTGTATGCTTCAACAATGTAGGCATGGACAAGATTAAGGTTATTTTCAATACATTTTGGGCTATAGGTGACTTCAACTTGCAAAATGCCTCTTTGTGTAAGTTTATGAGTTCAAATGATGTGGATAGGCCTAGTAGGATACTAATTTTCCTTACCAACAACCCTTCCACACCACTTCATTGTAAGTATTAGTAGAAGTACTGAAGTTAGTTAATAATAATAGTAACATTTATGTGATAGTAATACTTTACACTCTTTTATTTCATACCATATATACAGTACCTGTTTTTGTGTTTTTTGATGCATTGTGGCCATATTTTCCCTTATACAGTCGGGTATGCTATAATGAATCTAATTGTTTCTAGAACTTCGTTCATTATAGCATTTGTTCGTTATAGGATTAATCCTTTCCAGGCCCCCAAATACAACCACTTAACACTGAAAAATTTCTGTGGAAATTGTAAAAAATACGGTACTTTATCTTACCTTAGTGTTGTTCAGCATGCAGGAGGACACCTTGCTTTGCTAAGTCTAGAGATTCTCTTAGCCACTTGCACAGTTTTTAACTCCTCTCTATTCTTCATAATTGTACATATAGTCGATTTAGCCATCCCATATTCATCATTAAGTTTCGCAATTCTTGTTCCATTCTCACGTTTATTTATAATTTCTTTCTTAGTTTCAAGGGTTAATAGTTTTCTCACTCGCTTTTGACGATTCATTGTTACAATTGCACACTTGTATGACAAAATAGTTATAAAAATAACACGCATTTCCACATTAAAAGACGAAATTTTAACAAGTTCAGTGGTGCACTGACTACACAATGAACCAATATGTCGCCTGACGCTCTTGCTGTGAGCCGCGGTACAACGATATTCATGCGCAGGACGAAATAATCCCGTATTCATCCACGTTCATTGCAGGAGTTTCGTTCGTTATAGCATTCTCAATTTTATAGGTACGTTCGTTATAGGAATATTCGTAGTAGAATCCGTTCGTTATAGCATACCCTACTGTATGTTATTACACTTATATTCTGTGGTAAATTACCTACTGATTGAGATCTTGTTAATTAAAATCCAACAATATTTGGTGATGTTATGTGCTTTTCAAAGTTAAAAACTTTAATGTTCAATTTCAATTGCTCAATTTTTTAAAAAGTGTTGGCTCGTCACTGTCTTACACAACGTTTCATTTGTGTACAGCAATAATAAGAGACAGTATTTATCATTACAGTAATACCCCGATTTACGCGGTCAATTGAACCCGCGGAGGCCCGCGTAAAACAGGAAATGCGTAAATGGAACAACAGAACATATGGGATTAATTGAAATAAAGACTGGGCCGACCCCCAAACTCCACTTTTTCCCGACACAATACCTACGTTGTAGTAAAAATAACATCTTACCTTTATGATGGTATGCACACACATGATAAAGAAGAGAAATATCAATAAGAGAATAATATACTGTACCAGGTAAAAGAAAAATCAAGGTTTAACACTTACGTCAGGTTAGGTTAGAAAAAATCAAGGCTTAACACTTACGTAAGGTTAGGTTATGTTTTAAAAAATCAAGGTTTAACACTTACCTAAGGTTAGGTTATGTTAGGAAAAATCAAGGTTTAACACTTACGTTAGTAGAAGAGATGGGTCGGCGTACGGGAATGGCGGCTGGCTGCGAGGCAGAGGGCAGGCTACTGGCCCTCAGGTGAGTCGCCATCACTGTCCTCCACATTTGTCAGGGCCTCCCTGACAAATCCCTCAAAGTCACTATCACTGTCTCTGTCTCTGTCACTCACTGGCTTGGGCTGGCTGTGGTGGGTTGCGGGCGAAGAAGTCGGTAATGCTTTGTTGACGGCTAGTGTTGATGTTGTCTTGATACACCTTGTTGTACGGCTCTATAGCCTGCATCGTTAGGGTCGTCGGAAAGGGGGAGCTTCAGTTTCTCTGCACACTTGATGGCACCCCTAACATTACCATGTGTTAACTTGTGTTCTTCTCGGGATGACGCACCACCTGCCTCTTCACTGACGTGATCGTCTTCTAACATCTCGTCGGCAGTCACCTCAGGATCCCTGATCACCTCCAGGATGTCTTCGTTGGTGGTCTTGGAGAAGCCTGCAGCTGTAACACTGCGCAGCTTCTCTGGCAAGGTCCACTGCTACTGCAACAGACTGAACCTCACCAGTCACAGGTTGTCTCTGCCTCCCACCTGGGATACCTTGTAACACATGTCTCCATGCATGACAAACCGTTGCTACAGACAGCTGATCCCATGCCTCCGCCAAGAAGTCCACAGCTTTCTTGACGTTAAATTTCCCCCAAAAGTGTTTGACGAGAACGTCTTGCTCTGCCAACTGTTGTTCCTCGTCCTCGTCGCTCTTGCTATCGGTGTCACCCAGGTTACGCAACTCATCCTTGGTGTTGGTACAGTCGTTCAGGAGCTTAAACTTCTTTGCAGAGTATGCAGCTTTCACATTGCAGATTAATTCTTGGTCCATGGGCTAGATTAATGACGTAGTGTTGGGAGGAAGGAAGACCACTTTTACGTTGGGGTGACGATCCAACAGTAGGGGCGAGTGTCCTGGTGCGTTGTCAAGGAGCAACAAAATCTTGAATGGAACATTCTGTTGCTCACAGAATTTCTTCACGTCGGGAACGAAACAGTCATCAAACCAGGAGAGGAACAGAGCAGAGAACATCCATGCCTTACGTGCGGTCAGCCAGTGGACATTTAGCTTGGTCATGTCCATGTTCTTGTAGGCGTGTGGCTTGCGGGCTGTGTGGATCACCGATAACTTGAGTTTACAGGAACCGGAGGCATTGGTGGTAAACAGGACGGTGATGCGCTCCTTCTGCAACTTCCGGCCCCGACACTTGCTGGCAGACTTGACAACGAAGGTCTTGGTAGGTAGCTTTTTCCAAAACAGACTGGATTCGTCCATGTTGAACACCTTGTCGTCGGTGTACTGTCCTTCCTCCATAACCTCACGTAAGAACAGAGGAAAATCCTTAGCCGCAACATGGTCAGCACTCGCTTCTTCACCACCAATGTTAATGTTGGTGATCTTGTACCTCTTCTTTAACCTGTGCAGCCACCTAGAGGAAGCATTGAAGGGTTTGGGGTCAGCAATTCCCATCTTACGTGACACTGCTGCGTACAGTTCACGTGCGTACTCCTGAAATGACCGCCATGTTCCGTCTTGCCTGATGAATCAAGTAACACACAAGTAAATTTCTATCTTGAGAAGCACCTTGTTCTGGCAATACTTGATCATTGAAGCACCTGCAGACTTTGTGATGTTCATGTGTTCTTTTATCTTGGCTGCAGCCTTCTTGATCGTCCGGATCGTACATTCGTTAACACCATGCTGGCGCGCGAGATCAACCTGTCTTGTTCCTTTTTCTAACTACTGTACTTCACCTCTTAACTTAGGGCACGTCGTATCTTCTTTGGCTTAGGGCGGCTGGGTCCAGGTAATGCAAGGTTTTTCTGTGGTGGTGGTGGTCCGGAAGCAGCCATTCTTACGAAACAGTAGATACCTGTATACACGGTATGGCCGGGAGGGATGTAACTGACGCGGCTAGGTAAAGCGCCTTCTACCCGCCAGCGGGAAGGCACGTCATATTACTGTACATTAAACCAATCACAGCTAGCGGCGGAGGGAGGTAAGGATGCGTGGCCCAATCACAGTCCGATACGTCATATGACGTCAGCGATAACGCAACAGAGGCATCCACTGCGCAACCTACTCGCGCCGCTTGCCCAAGCATGGCGGGAGGTTTGAATAAAAAAATGGCAGCGCGGGAGGACCGCCAGCCGCTCTCCGCATATATGAGTAGATGCACCGCGTAAAGTGGGAATTCCGGTTCTGGCGGGGTACCGCGTAAATGTGGAAACGCGTAAACGGGAACCACGTAAATCGGGGTATTACTGTACGGTATTTGCTTTATGGCTGTGTGAAGTTATTACACATCATGATGAATACTTTGACAACTATAATAATTACATTTATAGATAATGTTACTTGGCTGCTGTGTGTAGTGTTCATGATAAAAAAAAACATGAATGATAATGTATTCTTTGAAATAGGAATAATGCTGTATGTTATATGACTACCTTGCTCTGGTCCTTAGTTACCTCTTTAAAAGTTAAATGCAGACATTCACTAATTAATGAAGAAAAAAATTTGGTGAAAAGTTTGGGTAATGGAAAATTTGGTTCAGCCTATTATAGTACTTTTTAAATTTACTTTCCTGACTAGATGAGTGAATTAGAAAGTAATTTGGAGTCCAGCATCTGCCAGATGAGTATACTGTACTGAGTTACCAAATATTAATATTTCAGCCACTGTTGATATACTGTATATCAGGGATGTATTTATGAACACACTGAAAATCATTAGTTGAACAGTCTTGTCGTCCCTTTATCAGATGGAATAAATCAAACTAACTTAAGAAAATACAGTGGTCCCTCAATTAACGAACACAATTGGTTCCACCGAGTCGTTCGTTAACCGAAAATTTCGTTAACTGAATCTATTATTTCAATGGGATATTGGGTAATTGGTTCCAACTCACAGAAAAAGTATACATACAAAGTACAGTACTGTATACCGGTAATAAAATTAACAAAACATTAAATATAAACTAAATACAGTACTGTACTGTACAGTACTATACTGTATAATAATAAATAAAAAACAATAGAATACTGTATTTTAACTTACTTTGAGGTATGTACCGTATGTCGTTTTCCCGGTAGCTTTATTTACATATCAAACAGCTGATTGTAGAGGCAGTCGATGATGACATGCCATATTCTTTACAGAGTGCATTGGTTCTAATGCCTTCTTTGTGTTTCATAATAATTTCTGCACTGTATATTATCAATATGTTAATTAAATTTCAGAATGACCAATAATTTTACTGTAAAAATGCAAAAATATTCAAGAGACCAACAAACTCAATGTTCATTCCACTGTAAACAAAGTTAAACTGAGAAGTGTTGGTGGGTGATTCAATCAGCTGATGGGCGCACAAAAACTGTTCCCTGTACAGTACTGTCTATGTTATCAATATGTTAACTAAATTTCAGAATGACCAATAATTTTAATATAAAAATTAGTTAATATAAAAAATGCAGAAATATTCAAGAGACCAACTTTTTTTTTATATTTACTCCACTGGAAACGAATATAAACATTGGCTGGCTGGCCGATCAGCTGATGCGCACAACAAAACGTGTTTCTCGTAAGGCTGTCGTTAATCGAAGTTTTGTTCGTTAATTGAAATGAAAATCATTATGGGAGCTAATTCTTTAACCAAAATTTCGTTAATTGGATTTCGTTAATCGAGGGACCACTGTATGCCAATTTATAGGTCATTACCTTAAAAATAAAATTCCCATCTGATTTATTTGGTAATTTACATCAAAGTAACATCTTTCTTATTACTGGAAACTTTATTCCAGAAAATAATCTGTGATGGTATTCTTTATGAAATAATGAAAGATGGTTGAGTAGGCCTGATGGTGCCATTAGTCAGTGCAGATACAGCACATTGTACATTAAGCCTTCAGTACATAAGTAGGTGGCATGGCCAGCTCTGCACTTGACTGCCTTCACATCCCCATTTACAGTTGGGTGAACTGGGGGTGCCCAGGATTGAACCAGTGACCTTTAAGGATAGGCAAGTGTAGTATACACTTGGCAGTTGTACCCTGTAATTAATTATAATGCATTTCAAATTGAAATCAAATAAACTAGATAACATTCAGTAAATAGAATAAATGCCTGTTTAAAATGATTCGTTGATATACCTGCCAAAGGATTGGGCCTGGGACCCACACAAGCAGCTCTAGCCCTTAAGAAGGGGTAAGAAAGAAACAACTTCAGTTCTAGAGCTAACAGCTCAAATGTCTAGCACTGCAGGCGAGGACCACTTGATCCACTTTGGGCTTTATTGATTGGGGATGTGCAGCTCTAAAGGCTGCTTTGAGAGTGATAGTGGATTTTACCTTCCAATTTGCAAATGTCTGAATGTGTTTACAGGCTAATCACGTTGATTGGGTGTGACAATTAAGGTAATTATCTGCTAAACTTGGTACAATACCCCTGTACAGTTTGTTTTCATAATCCATTGCTTGGCCCATTACTGCTTCTATTTGAGTAGTTTTGATCCCTAGTATACTCAGCTATGAATGGGTACCTATGTTTACATGGGGAACTGAAGCTGGTTAATTACAGTTTTGACTATTCTGCCTCCAAGTGTAGTGAAAAGGACAGTTTTCATCATGCAATCAGGCCTTTGGAACCCAATTTTACTTTTTCACACAAGAAAGGTGTCAGGGGCTCACCAGGTTATTCTTAACCTTGAGTGGATAAATAACATCTGAAAGGAAGTTTAGGGTGACTACTGTTCACCAAATTAGGTGATGTTTGGGGAAGGACTTACGATCAACCTTAATTGACCTAAAGGATGCCTTTTGGCATGTATTATTCATAAGCATTTTAAATAATTTCTAGCATTTTGTTTAGGGAGATCTTGCATCCAATATAAGATCTTTCCCTTTGGTTTCAAGTTGGCCTGTAGGTTTCTTCCCAAAGCCTTCTGAAGTGATTGTTGACTCCTGGGAGTCTGCCATTTGCGATGCTCCACTGGTAGAGTGTTAGAAATCTTGAATAGAGAGGAATTTTGGCTAATCTGGAAAATTTTAACCCTTTTCCTTCCCATTTTTAATCCTGGTTGGGTCTCCACCAACATACTGAAGAATCAGTTGGCTTTCATCTGAGTAAAACATTTGACTTCCTAAGTCTGAGTTGCTATTACACTGGAGGAGGCTGGCCTCCTCCAGTGTAATAGCACAGTTTTGTTTACAATCGTTTAAGTACAGGCAGGCCCCAAGTTATGATTTTCTGACTTATGATCAGCCACACTTACGAAAGGGATCCCAATACAATTATCGCAAAAATTTGCAATTATAATCCCATTTTTAACATTACTGTACAGTATTTTCATTATTCTATATTGTTTAACATTGCCTTGCTTATAGTATTTACATTATTTGATATGTATTGGATATTAGTGTTGTTTTGTATGGGCAGGGTTGTGCTTTAACCTAACCTAAATTATGGAATTAACACTTCTGAGTAACAAACAAATCAACTTATGATCAGGGTCCATGAACGTATCCCTGTCGTAAGTCAGGGACTGCCTGTATAGCTATGTCTTAGTATTTTATTTATAGTTTTATGTTTCATCATGGAAACTTATTTATATGAATATGACGTCACATAACTCAGGCTACTGTTTTGCAATGCCAGATGTGCTGTTCAAAATCATTTACAGTAATCAGATATAATTGTTGCATAGGTATTGGGAGAGAATAATAGGCAAATTAATTTTTGAACTCAGGTCACTAGTCTGTGCAGACTCTTTTCATAAATCAGTAATTATGAAGATGAATCAGTTACTCAAGCAAGTTTCAGAGTGGGCTCCCTGCCTTGGAATCTTTGGTTCTGTTTCTTGGAAACCTCTTTTATTTGATTCGACGATTGTGGAGATTGATCCTCCTGAAGGGTTGCCCCATTAATGTAAAGGAATTCATTTGCACTTATCTTTATATTCCTGCTTTTGGCAGGCATATGCATGTGTACCTGTATGCCACAATTTTTGGGTCAATTCCACATTTTTATGTAAAATTACCCAATTAAATTAATGGAATAAAGGTTTTGAGATTAATATATAAGAGATTAAATTTTTAAAAACTACTTGACAGTTTTAGTTTTCTGGATCATTTAAGAGAACTAATAATGTTAAATCTTTATGAGGTGATGATTTTTAGTAAAGTGTTCATAAATACATTCCCTGTGATGTATGACAAGTGTTAGACCACTGATGTGTGATCTTCATTCTCTTCTTAGGATAATCCAGTA
Source organism: Homarus americanus (assembly GCF_018991925.1). NCBI lineage: Eukaryota > Metazoa > Arthropoda > Malacostraca > Decapoda > Nephropidae > Homarus > Homarus americanus. The sequence continues at coordinate 22,101,138 of NW_024737097.1, read as the reverse complement.
TCATTAACTGATCAGTTGGTGACCCTCATAGACAATATCTTGGCGAGGATGATTTAATGATAATCTTACCATTTCCTCCCAATTCACCTCACTGAAGATTGACATAACAATATTGAAGGCAGGGAACTTAGGTCGTCAGAATACATGGATAGATAATTTCATTTTGCCATAATTTCAGAATAGTTTTTTTAATGGGTTTTTGTTAGTCATCATTTTAAGGTGACCCCATGTATTGTGTTGATTAAAGGGAATTAGCTTGGTATTTCGGAAGGAATAACTTGCTGATATAATGCAAAGCAACGAAAGATGAAAAATTCACTCTCAGTTCATCTACTGTTGTAATCCATCGGTATGTAATACTGTAGTAGTTGAGTATACTTGTCATGTTTGCAGCTCAACAGAATGCTGAGTTAAAGGTGCTAGTGGAATGTCATGGGCTGTACTGTACAAGGATATTGATTATTGGCGGATACAGTAGTGGGGATGACGACTCACTTGCTATCAAGGAGGAATGAACACCTCAATCTTCTGTTCATACAAGATACGTACATGGTACACAGCACTCATATGTACTTCGAAAAATGACATGGCAGTTTTCCCAGTGTGAAAGATTTATTACTACTGTATTGCAAATGATATTTCCCCTTTTTTATTCCCAGATATTTATTTATATTTTTGGGGCAGTGTTTTAATGCATGTACAGTACAGTACAGTACAGTGTTAAAACATACTAATGCCTCATTTTATTTTTTTCTTAAATTTAACAAGTGTGTCTATCCCCCTTACATTTGAGTAAAAGTTGACACCCATAATGGTGTGTTAAATAATTTTTTACTTTCAAGCACATTGTTTATACTGATTAGATTCTGATTAAAAAGCGAGAAAAAAAGAGAGAAATTATCGTCATGTACTGTATTGGTATTTCCGCTGAACTGTTGACTCTTGTAATTGTAAGAAGAGAAAATATACTGTATGTTAGGGTGATGCATCCACAAAAGTTCCTGTAGAAAATCAATATTAAGTAGGAATCTTTCATACTACGCATCTTTTATTGCCTTACTAAATAGGAATTCATGCCATTTATTATGATAAGTGATGGTAGTGATTCCAACAAAATAAATGTATATATTTGTTAATTTTATTTCAATTCAAAGAATGCAAATGATAACCTTAAATGACTTACAATCAAATGCACAGTTATTTTCAACCAAATAAGTATTAGTTATAGGCCAACTCATGGGTTTTGATCAAGTGCATGCCCTGTTTTGTAATATATAAGTGTTCATGGTATTGACATATTCATGAAATAGTATAAATCTAGAATTTACATAAATATATACAGTAAGAACATAGTCAATTAGGCAACAATTAATGTAATATTTTTAAATATTGTAAATGATAAAATATGAAATAAGTAGATGTGCTGTAAATTATTGTTTTTTTTTTAATTTTAAATTGTACCAATTTAATTGTATTATTATAAATAAGTTCTAAGAAATGTCTTGATTTTTAATAAAATACTTAAGTAAATTGTTTCATGTATTTCAGTCCTTTTTTGTAATATATACTGTACTACTTTTTTTTTTACTAAGTTTCATAATATAATTGAGTGTAGTGCTGTACACTAAGAGCAACTACCTTATACCATTTAGATGATAAATATATTGTATTAAAGTGGAAGGAACATGAATCACTGTTCCATGTACAGTACTGTACCTAATATTTTATAAAATTATAAATAGTACTGTACAGTACTCATAAATTTTTCTTAAAAAAAGGGAGGTTGTATACAGTACACTGGTATTGTAGGTAGGTACAGTATCTATGAGGCCCTAGTAAGATTAAGTGCAATTATTATTTGAGAGAAAATTTTATCTGTAAATTGTCTGAGTGAATGGTAAACTTCCTGCGCACAGAGGAACTTTAAACATCATGATTTTATATTTTTAATGACTTACTTTTATGTTCTTGGATATTTGATATTTTGTTGTTAATCAAAAAGCAGTAGGCAATGTTTCTTTTTGCCAGTAAAAATATCAGATGGTAATGTTAAAAATATTTAACAATATTTAACAATAGTCAGTCACCGGATAAATCACAGGATTGAGGAATACTTTTGACTTGAACTTTATGCCAGTTTTCAGTCACTCTTTACACACTTGCATATAAATGGGGATTTTGGTGCCTATAGGTAGCACCATTTTATCTACAGTAGGCTATACATTACAGAGTATAATGTAAAATGTGTTGTAGGCCAAGCTGGAGAATTAAACATTTATTTTCCACTGGCCCAGGTATTTGAAGATATTTAATTACAGAAAGAGGAAATCAATATACTCGTACCAGAGGCGGATCCAAGAGGGGGTGTGGGGGGGTGAGATCCTTTTAATTAGAAAATTCCAGTACTTTTTCTTTAATTCATTATTACATTCTGGCACTCTTGTACTGTATATTAAAAAGTAATTACTATTGACCTCAGAATATCTCCTGATATCACAAATGCACATGGCCTCAAAATGCCCATGATATTGGTCAGATTTCAAAAAATTTCTGAGGGGGCTTACAGTGCCCCCACCCAAACCCCACAGCTGGGTGGGCTCACTGTGCTCGCCATGATCCCCCACCCACAACTTCCTGGACCTCTCCCTATTTGATATTCTTTGATCCGCCCCTGTGTACTGTACAGCAATACAAAAAGAATTCTAACTTAAACGAAAATCACTTGCTGAGAACCAATTCAAAATATGGTTATTGTAGCATCTAATGGTTCATGTAATCAAACTATGGTATGAGATAAAAACAGTGCTGTATCAAAGGATCTATCTTATCTGTTAAGCACAGTGAAGAAGGTGAAGATGCAGGGAAGGTCCTGTTTTCTGTAAATGATGCCTCCTCTTCCTTCCTCTCCAATTTGCTTTTCCTAACTATAGCTTTCCTTGGTTTCACCTGAGTGTGCCTGTAAAATTTGGCTAGATTGGTGGGACCATTTTTGATCCAAGATATAAAAATGAATAACATCTGAAGTGGGTCCTCAATGACAGATGATAAAGGCTGTGCAAGACAAGTACTATAGATTTAGCCCATGGGTGAAATGCTTTGTATTGTACATGTACCATGATTAGTACTACATATTCCTTACAATACAGTACAATACTGTATAGTAATACAAAAGTTTGCACACAACAAGAGAAGTATGTGTTCATTACATATTCCTGTGGAAGCAAAGACAGTGCATTTTTCAAGTTGTAAATTGCACAATTTCAATATATGGTAGCATGTCTGTACCATTATGATGGTGATTAACTTGAAATCTTTTATTTAACATTGTTTTGTAGGCCACAAAACATTATTATTATTATTATTATTATTATTATTATTATTATTTTTGCCTTTGTTTACATGTATCATTTTTGCACTTATTCTTTGAGTCCACATTAATTAACTGTTGCTTTTTTTTTTTTTTATACGTATGTCTGTTGGTGATGTGCATTCTTTCAAGTGATGGGTAGTTGAATTTGTTCAGCCTTAAAATCATATGGGAGCCAGTCATTATGTACAAGGCAAATGCTTTTGTTAAAAAAGTTAGACATGCTGTTATGATGAATATTTTGAGATAAGAATTATGTAATACAGTACAGTATTGCATGTAAAATAGTATAGCAAAAGAGACACCGCACTAACAGAATGCATGCACATACTGTATTGTACACATGCATGTGTGTACTGGAATGTGAGTGAATCTAACGAGGTACAGTATGTGCAAAGCACCTATATGATTACTGTACTGTACTGTAATACTCTACCCTTAGAAAACGATCTAGTGACTCATTGTTGTTACTTATGAGAAAAATATCATCACTAATCATGAAAAAACTTGTTGTAGTCTACAAGTCTAATTCCACCTTAGACAATTCCAACTCTATCCCTCCTACCCCTGCTCCTCCGACTGAACCTATGCACTTTCCTATGATCTCCACTCGGAAGGTTGCTGTCGTATTATCCAGGTTGGATGTGAGTAAGGCGCATGGACCGGACGGAATACCCCCTCGTGTTCCGAGGGAGTGTGCTGAAGCTCTGGCCCCTGTGCTTGCTTGCCTCTTTCGCCTTTGCCTCAAAACCCAAACTTTTCCTTCTTCTTGGAAGCATGCCTTGGTTCAACCTATCCCGAAGAAGGGTGACCATTCTAAGCCCTCTAATTATTGCCCCATTGCCCTAACTTCATCCCTCTCTAAGATTTTCGAAACTATCTTGAACTCCCATTTTCTCCGTCACCTTGAACGCCATTCTCTTTTGTCGGATCACCAGTATGGTTTTCGCCAGGTGAGATCTACTGGTGATTTGCTCTCCTACTGCACCCATCTTTGGTCATCCTCTCTTAGCGATTATGGGGAAACTTTCGTCGTGGCCCTCGACATCTCCAAAGCATTTGATAGGGTATGGCATAAGTCTTTGCTTTCTAAACTTCTCTCTTATGGTTTCTCTCCCCTGCTTTGTTTTCTAATTTCTAGCTTCCTTGAGAACCAATCCATGGTAGTTGTTGTCGAGGGATCAATCTCTCACTCTTTCTCTACCAATAGTGGTGTCCCACAGGGTTCTATTCTTTCACCTACTCTCTTCCTTCTTTTTATCAATGATTTACTTCACACTACAACTAATTCTATCCATTCTTACGCTGATGGTTCTACTCTTCACCCTTTTTCACATTTTCCCCTTCCCCCTAACTCTCAAACTAGATCTATTTCTAAAGCTGATTTCATTACATCTATCAATGCGATCTGTGCAGCATCTCCGAATGAGAAGGTAGAAACTTGGTTAAATTCAATAGTAATATAACTCAGTATTTACCAATTACACTTTCCAAACAAGATGATCTCCCACCAATCACAATCCAGGACGCTATCATTCTGCCAAATTCTAAAATAAATATCCTCGGCTTCACCATTTCCTCTAATATGTCATGGAAGCCACACATCCTCAACATTGCTAAAGCTGCCTCCCGAAAGTTGGGAATGCTGTACAGATGCCGTAGCTACTTCACTCCTTAGCAGTTGCTTCAAGTATAAGGGATTCATTCATCCTAATTTGGATTACTGCTCTCATATCTGGGGTGGCTCTCTTCTGTCCAACAGTTAGATAGGGTGGAATCAAAGGCATTTCGTCTTATATTAACTCTCCTCCTTTAGTTGGCAATCTCTCTTCGCTGCAATGTTACTTCACTCTGTTTCTTTTACAGGTACTTTAACGGGCAATGTTCGGTGGATTTGGCATCCTGTGTACCGCCGGCAAGGCTGTGGGCTCGTAACACACATCTTGCCCGCTGTGCCCACCGTTTCTCTGTGGATGTCGGTCACACTAGAATAACCCGTTATAGTGGATCCTTCTTTCCTCACACAGCCAAACTGTGGAATGCTCTGCCTTCTTCTGTGTTTCCAAATTCATACAATCTGTCTCACTTTAAAAAGCTGGTTTACCGGCATCTTCGTGGTGTAGATTAATATAACCTTTTCCTTTTATATTTTAAATTTTTTAGATTCTTATTTTTTCGCCCCCTAGGCCTCGTTGTGGGTCGTTGAGCTGTGCCCGGGTAGGCTAATCCCCGTAAAAAAAAAAAAGGAAGGAACAAAGAGGCATGACAAAATATGCAACGAGATCGTCACAGTTCCTCATAGTGTTGTACTGTACTGTATCATCGGTCCGCCGCACTGTACCCTCTAGTCCTCTACCAATCAAATACGGACGTGATCTTAACCGCCAATTGGCTGAAAGTTGAACACATGTGCGAACGTTTCCTTTGCTGCTGGTTGGCTGAAATAAACCCAAATGCGAACTTGGTTTTTGCCGCTAATTAGCTAAAGTAGAACACGCGCCTGGCATGTGTGTATCATCGGGTAGAAATACAGTAGTGCAGTAAGATAGAACAGTTCTAGTACAACCCGGTTTTTCTCCTTTTTGCAGGTGAGACGGACCTGAGAAAAGCCTGCGACAGAGAGAGAAAGGTGTGTCCAGTATGTCAGAAGATGATCACCGCGAAAAACATAGCGAGGCACATACGCACTCACGGGAACATGGCCAAGTTAGAGTCGGCGTATGAGACGCTCGACTTCATGGACTGTGCGTGGATACCCGAGTGACAGTCCACCGGGCTCGTGCACTCACTCACTCGCTCTAGTTTCGCTCCTTTCTCCCCTACTGCATTATACTGTATAAATTTTCCTTTTGTAACATAATGCCGGACATTTTATATTCAAGACTGAAGAGAGTGAGCTTTAACGTGTTATCAAAGGCGAGTGTGTTGAGTTCACATAAAAAAAAACGTTGTGGACTGTCTCGATTTTGCCATAAGAAGGCACGTTGGATAGACTATAAAATTAAAAAACGCAATTTTTTGGGGGGTAGAAATTATCACGCAAATCAAAACTCGTAAACTGTTTTCATTTTGTCTAAGTTATCAGAGTGAATGTAACCTGCAAATACAGTATATTTCAATGTAAATATAGTGGTTTGAATAGTAATTGACGGAGTGATGAGAGGTGATAGCCACGTCCATTGTGCGGACAGGGGCTGGGTTAGTGAGAGTCGAGTCCTCATAAACGGTCTCTAGAAGTGGTGCTGCCCTGGTGGGAGACGGACCAGCTGTGTGAGTCCGTCCGACGTTCCTAGCAAGCTGTACATATATAAGTTGGTGATGTCCTTTCATGTATAGCTCTTACCCCGTCACGTAATTCTTAGTGTGTCTTATGCATTTACAATCCCTATAGCGTACCGAAGCCAGAGCGAAATGACAGGTGATCAGAGCGTAAATTAATGGAACATATATTTTGAAAACTACATTAGGATGAGATAATCACCAAAAAAAATTCACTGCAAGATAACTAGGTAAATTTTCACTTGTTGCCACAATATGAAATCAAAGTTGAAACTATGTTTTTCCAATGGTTTTTGATGTGTTATGAATGAATTTGAACTTCATTTCTGGCACAAATCAATGGTTTCTGAGATAACACACCCCCCCCCCTCACCTCCCATCTCAGAATCGAGAGATTCATTATAAAAATCAAGGTTAAGTGTTCAAAACATGTGGAAAACCACCGGATAAAGTTTTGAACCTAACCTAACCTGGGGAGCTCCACAGTCGTTCCATGTTCTTGCGGGTAGATATGATAGAAGTTTTTAAGTGGGTGAAAGGAATCAAAAAAGGGGATATAGATAAAGTTCTTATAATATCCGAGCAGAATAGGATTCGGAGCAACGGATTCAAGTTGGATAAGTTTAGGTTTAGGAGGGAGATAGGAAGAAACTGGTTCACAAATAGGGTGGTGGACGAGTGGAACAAGCTTAGCAACTTTGTAGTAAGTGCGGGAACTCTGGAAAGTTTCAAAAGGAGGCTAGATAGATTCATGGATTATAGAGAGTGGTAGTAACTCTCGACAGGAGCTGCCATGCACAGGCCAACCGGCCTATTGCAAACTCCTTATTTTCTTATGTTCTTATGTTCTTCTTATGTTCTGGGTGTGTACCTCCACATATGAACATATATACGGTAATAAAATATTAAATATCTCGCTTAAACATAATTTGCGCCAGGAATGCCATTGAAGAAAAATATCATAGAATTATCAAAACTACCAATTGCAAATATAATATTCCCAAAATTCATTTAGTGGCAACAAGTGAAAGATACATTTTCATACATAATATCTCGTTTATACGTAATTTGTCAAAACTACTGATTGCAAATATAAAATTCATGAGATTCGGTTTGTTGCAACAGGTGAAATAATACCGATAACTTTAGCAGTAATGTATTCATAACAAACCAAATACAGTGCTTCCATGGGTGACATGACTGAAGAAACAACTTTTAAATTTTCTGTATCGTAAAACAGTGATGTCACTATAATCACAATTAATGAAATTGTTAGATAATCACAAATCACAGATATTTACAATAAGCAGGAGTGGAAAATAATCATAGCACGATAAATTCCCTCTTGGTTTGTAATAAATGACGGATTGTTTGCAAAATATTATTTTGTCAGGCTTTTCTGCAAGGCTTACCAAAATGTGTTTCAACTTATACAACTAGCAGGACTGAAACAGTGACAGCAAAACATTTACAGCTCAGTAGACTGTACGAAACTACATGCAATACTTTACAAACACCATCAGGCTGTATATTAATGAGTGAAACTTTAAATCATCCACAGTTATTACATGTAGTCATTTACCATACCAGCTGACAGTCTAGCAATGACTGGTACAACAATACACTAAACAACATCAACAGTGAGGTATTTATAATCTTGGCTGATTGACTGACTGATAATGACAGTTGTATTTACCTGATTTACAGCCTGCCTACTGCCATGATTGATATTACTAGTATTGGCAGACTGACCATAGTAACAGTGGAGATGACCGCTAGATTTTCGTGTTGTCGACGCCAAAGACTCAAAGGATCTGATTATAAGGATGTATTTTCGATTTGAGTAACAGAACGCATTTATGATGTACAGCTGCTCCTCGACTTATGACGGGGGTTAGGGACCCAAATCCAGGTCGTAAGTCAAATTGGTTGTAAGTCGAAAATGCTTAAATAATACATAGAAAATCTAAAATGGGTGTCTCTTTTTCTTCTCAGCACCACAAAACTCTCACTTTTAAGCTTGCCAGCCATTTTAAAGTGAATAAAAATTTTTTTTGTCACTACACAGCGCAATCACTATCGTTGGGACTCGAAAATACGTAATTTGACAAAATTTTGGTTCGACTGAGGTGGTCGTATGTCCGGGTGGTCGTAAGTCGAGTAGGTCGTAAGTCGAGGAGTAGCTGTAATTATAAGGACGTACTTGGATCTGATTACTGTACGAGGATGACTTAAGGATCTGAATGTAGTGACTGACAGATTTGGACGATAGTGATTGTTGGAATATCAGAAAGTCACATAAAAGTTCTTTATGCTTTTAAAGGCCGAAGCTTTTCTATCCTTTTTTTTTAATATATATATATATATATATATATATATATATATATATATATATATATATATATATATATATATATATATATATATATATATATATATATATATATATATATATATATATATATATATATATATATATATATATATATATATATATATATATATATATATATATATATATATATATATATATATATATTATATATATATATATATATATATATAAAAAACAGGACTTCCTTGGTTTTAGATGCTTACTGTTGAGCTAGGCATTGGACTTCAGCTGTCTGTAGGCCTGTCGCTTTACCATACACACTAATTATCTCAAAGTGTCTTCATTCATATCTGGCTGGTTTTATCAAGTTAAGAAATAACCTATTCATGCACAATTTATTCAATTTCTCACATTAAAAAATTTGCACTTCCATGTAATCAGTTGGCTAAGTTGGGACCAGTCTTCATTATGAAAGTGTGTGTGTTGTATTCTAGGTTGGTCAGAGTCAGGCATGTTCATGATGCTGTGCATGTCTTCCTATAACATAGAACAATACTCTAGTTACGTCGGACCACAGTGTATTCAGAATAACTCATGTCAAAGCACAGGGTGTTCAGAGTAACTCACATTAGAGTAGTGTACTGTAGTAAAAGGTGCTTATTGTACGTCTCATGCAAGTTTCTCCTCTCGTGTGGTAAAGCTTCATTTGAACAGCAGCTGAGTTTTAATGGGCAGGCGTAGTGCTAGGGGTGATGCTCCACCCCACCCCCCCCCCAACCCTCTATCTTCCCTTTCTCTGGATGGCTGAATGTGCATCTCAGATTTTCAGTTTATGCATACCAGTACAGTAGTTTCATCTTTGTGATATTTGTATTTTTGTATTTTTTTTTACTTTATGATTGCTCATTCTTTATCAAAAATTTCATGGAGTGTTTAATGCATTTGTTAAATTTTGTTTTGCTGGCAATTTGTCGATGTAATTTGTTGATTGGTTTATGTCAGTTGGCCAACGAAGTGAAATGATATGCAAGAGAGCCTGTTGATCATTGTTGATATTTATTAACCTGTCATTTGGTTGTCATACTGAGTAATATGTCACGCTCAACCTTATTGTTATGTGATGCAGTCATCATCATCATCATCATCTACATTTTATGGTAATTTTTCCACTCTTGTGTGGGTTAACCATGATTACTGATGGTAGTTGTTGGGTAAAACCAGAACGGGCAGTCCCCAAGCTCATCACCGATAACCCAGGGCACCAGCCCAGAAAATGAAGCAAAGACCTGGGGATGGGGCACAGCTCAGGTGATTCAGTTGCCGTCATGTATTTTAAAACAAAGTTTTACAGCTGTATCCCCTTCCTAATGCCAACCTACAGGATGGGAACAGTTGGCAAGGCAGGGTCGCAATTCTCTGAGTTACTCAAAGTGATGTGTCATAATGAGCAATGATTGGTTGAGGCAGAGGTAATGAGCCTGTTATTACTGGGCAGCGGAATGAGTGTCCATCTGAGCAAGTGATTTTTTATAAAGATTTTGTTAATTGTGTAGTTCCATGACAAGTCTTTGACATATTAAGGATGTGTAGCTGAAGCAAATGTGAATAAAGACTTTAATATTATTGTATGAAATTTGTACATATTATTATTGTGAGGTCCATATCATTTAAGTTAACAGTATGTAGGAGTTTTTGCCCACCTGTACTGTAGTGTTAATGGGCGTCAACTTCAAAATGGAATTGTGTAAATCATCACATTTCATTCTGTTCACCAATGTTCATCTGTCATGTAAATCTTCATTGTTTTGCACAAAGTAAAATAATAGTTTTACAAGATGTGTTTCAAGAACCCTAATTCCTGAGACTGATAATGTTGATATTATTCTAAATGTGTGTTTTATTATTGTGTTATTGTACTGTATGAGGAATATCCATGACAGCTACCAACACTGACCAACAAACAACATGGTCCTGGAAAATCTTTGCTTTATGTTCTTAAGAGAATGCAGTAATAGAGATTATTACTGTATTTTTACAGTCAATTTCTTGTACTGTATAGGATATAATTTGATGTTTTTTGCTGTTGTTGTTGCTAATGATAAGGTTAGGCAAAAACAGAACAATTTTCATCTATGACACTTTTGGCGCATTTTACTCATAACCGAGGTATCCGGAGTTGAAAATCAGAAAACTACTAGAAAGGTAATTAGTATTGCATTTGTTGCCACCAACCGGATCTTTGGATTTTTCTTTGCAAACAATAGTTTAGACAATTCTAAGACACATTTCTTCTATGACATTTCCCTTGCAAACGACCAAGAACCTAGATATTTAATATGCCAGTTAGGTAGGTTTGGTTGGTGCTATCAACCATGTATTACTAATTAAATATCTCGGTTTTAGGTCGTTTGCGAGGGAAACATCATAGAAAAAAGGTTTCTTAGAATTGTCTAAACTATTGTTTGCAAAGAAATATCCCAAGATTTGGTTAGTGGCAACAAATGCAATAGTAGCTTTGGATTTTCTAGTAGTTTTCTTATTTTCAGCTCCTGATATCTCGATTATGGATATAATGTGCCAAAAGTGTCATAGAGGAAAATCGTCTTATTTTTGTCTGAACTTACCATTAGCAACACGGACAAAAAAAATATTGAATACGTCCTGTACTATAAATTGACCATTATTTCTGTACTGCTATTGCAATTATCATTTTATTATTATTATTTCAGTATTGTTATTACAATATTATCATTATTCTTAATATTATTATTAATATTATTATTATAGTATTACTGTTATTATTATGATTATTATTATTATTATTATCATAGTATTACTGTTATTATTATTATTATTATTATTATTTTTATTATTATTATTATTATTATTATTATTATTATTAAAGTATTACTGTTATTTTTATTTTTATTATTATTATTATTATTATTATTATTATTATTATTATTATAGTATTACTGTTATTATTATTATTATTATAGTACTGTATATTGCTATTATTATTATTATTATTACTGTCATCACTACGACGGAGTGGGATGCAGGGCACGTTGGTATAGTTTACCTCCCAGCTTTTCCACCTAAAAGCAAAACCCACACTTATCTGGTCTCGACTCTTGCTAATGAAGCCTTATATAGTTATGCAGTACTGTATATACCATGATGATCGTGCGAGTGTCTCTAGTATGTCAGATGTTGGATTGGTCTGGTTTACGATAGGTCAGTTTGGCAACTCTGGTGTTGGGGGGAAAGTGTGAGAACAACACTTGCTTTTGTCATTATGAGTTGTTGTTTGTTTGTTTAACTTCCTGGCCGACAACTGCGTCGGTTATTATGGCCGTAGACTTGTTAGTTGGAACTCTTTCTCTTGTTTTTTTTCGACACCTACACTTTTTGTCCTTCATGTTCTTGATCTGGGTTTTCTTTTATTCTTGTTTCTCCTCACTTGGAGGAGCACATCCTTATAGTTAAGGCTCGGTGCTACTATAGTATGCAGTCTACCGAGCTGGTGCTACTATAGTATGTGGTCTACTGAGCTGGAGCTACTATAGTATGCGGTCTACCGAGCTGGAGCTACTATAGTATGCAGTCTACCGAGCTGGAGCTACTATAGTATGTGGTCTACCAAGCTGGAGCTACTATAGTATGCAGTCTACCGAGCTGGAGCTACTATAGTATGTGGTCTACCAAGCTGGAGCTACTATAGTATGCAGTCTACCGAGCTGGTGCTACTATAGTATGTGGTTTACCGAGTTGGTGCTACTATAGTATGCGGTCTACCGAGCTGGAGCTACTATAGTATGCAGTTTACCGAGCTGGTGCTACTTTAGTATGTGGTCTACCGAGCTGATGCTACTATAGTATGCAGTCTACCGAGCTGAAGCTACAATAGTACGTATGCAGTCTACCGAGCTGGTGCTACTATAGTATGTGGTCTACTGAGCTGGAGCTACTATAGTATGCAGTCTACCGAGCTGGTGCTATTATAGTATGTGGTCTACCGAGCTGGAGCTACTATAGTATGTGGTCTACTGAGCTGGAGCTACTATAGTATGCAGTCTACCGAGCTGGTGCTATTATAGTATGTGGTCTACCGAGCTGGAGCTACTATGGTATGCAGTCTACCGAGCTGGTGCTACTATAGTATGTGGTTTAATGAGCTGGTGCTACTATAGTATGCAGTCTACCGAGCTCGAGCTACAATAGTAATGATGCAGTCTACTGAGCTGGTGCTACTATAGTATGTGGTCAATGAGCTGGAGCTACTATAGTATGTGGTCTATCGAGCTGAGCTACTATAGTATGTAGTCTAATTGCCGCTGAAGCTACTATAGTATGCAGTCTACCGAGCTGGAGCTTCTATAGTATGTGGTCTACCGAGCTGAGCCACATAGTACGTGGTCTAATGAGCTGGAGCTACAATAGTATGTATTCAATGAAATTGAGCTGATGCTACTATAGTATGCAGTCTACCCAGCTGAAGCTACTAGCACGATGCAGTCTAATGAGCTGGTGCTACTATAGTATGTGGTCTACCGAGCTGGAGCTACTATACTATGTGGTCTATCGAGCTGGAACTACTATAGTATGCAGTCTACAGAGCTGGTGCTACTATAGTATGTGGTCTAACGAGCTGGTGCTACTATAGTATGCAGTCTACCGAGCTGGTGCTACTATAGTATGCGGTCTACCGAGCTGGAGCTACTATAGTATGCAGTCTACAGAGCTGGTGCTACTATGGTATGCAGTCTACA